>NC_056737.1:1266195651-1266255651 GCF_019279795.1 Protopterus annectens
AATTTTAAATACTGGCTCTACAAGTCATTTGATCCCAGTCACCCAATAAAATTACCGGAAGGTGTAACTTTTAAACAAAGTTACAAAACCCAGTACATGGTAATCTTTCCATTGTTTACAAGGGCACATTCCACTTCTTGCATATATGTAACAACCATACATCTTGTGCTGTACAACTTGTACTAACAACAACTTGGCACAAAGTATGGAATTTAAAATATAAAATTGTAAAATTGTAAAATTATAAACTTGAAGTAAATATAAATAAGTTTCTCTACATTGTATTTTTCTTTAGATGCAGGGGGTCTTTGTATATAAAGCGTCTCTTAATCTGTGTCAGTTGAAAAACGTAAAATATATATTGTAACATAGAACCCTGTGTTTTTACAATAGAAACTACTTACCATATTGATGTGTACATATATCTACACATTCGTATGTATACACACAACTGTAGTGAATGCTAATAATTTGTGGGTCTACTGATTTACAATGGCCCATATACAATACATAGTAAAGAACATAGGTGTATTTTTATATATATTACATTCAATTACTACATTCTACTGTAAGTATTCATTTACCTTTCTAAGGCCTTTAATTTGAGCACACAGGCAATGGTACACATCACATTCAAACCCGGGTGATTATATGCATTTGTTAAAATCTGCCAGTACAACTCTATAACTTCAAGCATTAGTGTACTGGGACCACCTCTTGGGTCATAAGGGATTTGATCTATCACCATGTACCCAAAACTGTGTGTGGTATGATCATTCACATGCTTGGCCAGTGCATTGTCCATCTTACTTTTACTGATTGCATACTGGTGTTCATAAATTCGTTCCTTGAACTTGCGTTCAGTTTTACCAATATAGTAAGCTGGGAAAACTTTGCACCTGGCCAAGTACATGATCATTTTAGAGTTACAGTCAAATCTAGTTTCCACCCTGTATTTAATATCCCTTACTGTAAAGTAGGTTGTGGAATCCACTACCTTACACTGTGAACACATACCACATTTATACATACCATGTTTTTTTGCCCCATCACTCAACTTGTTCTCCAATAGATTATTTAGGTTTGAACCCTTACGGTACACTATTCTGGGTTGAGGACCCAAAATAATCACTGAGTACTGGGCTGTTATTTATTAGTCCCCAGTTCTTTTTTATTGTACGTGCAAAATTGTTAACTTCCCCACAAAATGTTGTCACCAAACTTAGGTGTTGTTGTTGTTAATTGTGGTGGATAGGTCCACTTCCCTTACCTCATTTTCATGTTGTGTACTGGGAAAACTGTTTGCAGAGTATAGTAAGGGTTTGTATATTCCTCAATCCCTTTTACAAGTAACTTCATGTATGAGTTCATCCACTAAATTGGGTGGGTAACCTCTGCTCAAAAACATACATTTCAAGAGCTTACATTCCACACTAAAGTCAGATGCCTCTGTGACCATCTAGGCTGCCCTCACCAACTAGCCTTTGACTACCGCATGCTTTTGATGAAATGGGTGACCATTAGAAAAATGTAGAAAACAATTGGAGTATGTTTCCTTTCTATAAACAGTGGCAAAGTAATCTTTTTTTCTGTTTATCTTTCCTCAGTAATATGTCGGGGTAGGGTATTTGGTCATCATCGTAGAAGTGTGTAAATTTCAAAAAGTCAGTGGTGTTGTTAAAATATGACACCAGTTGGTGGGCTGTGGAATGATCACCCTTGACAATAATGAAAATATCATCCAAAAATCTACTATAAAAGTAGATTAGTTGTTGAATATTTTCTTTTGTTTGGATAAAGTCATGTTCCCATTTTGCCATAAATAAATTGGCAAAACTGCCACTACAGGGGGTCCGCATGGTGACACCTACCTTCTGGAGGTAGTGCTGTTTTCCAAACATTAAAAAGTTGTTAGATAGGATGATGTCTAATAATTCATCTATCAGAAACATTTCTGAGTCCTTTGCCCCTCTAGACTTTAAGAATAGTTTTACCCATTCGATACCTGTTTGGTGTGGTATTGAAGTATACAGGTCCTTTATGTCTATAGTCAAGAACCCGTATTCTTGTTCATAGTTCAAATTATTAATTTGTTGCAAGAATGACTATGAATCTTTGCAAATGGCTGGTATTTCATTTACATATTTTTTTGAGGATCTGATCGACTACTTTAGCACAACCATAAGTTATGGAATTATGTCCATCAACTAATGGTCTCATTGGTGGATTTGTGGTATCCTTATGGATCTTAGGGATACCGAATAACAGTGGTATTTTTGGACTAGGTATGGTCATATAATTGTATGTTTGGATGTCTATTCTTTTGTCTATGAAAAGATCCTCTATGTATCCTTTGATCTTATTAGAGGCCTTATTGACTTCATTTAGTGACACAGGTAAGTATGTTTCATTATTTAATACTTTGTGCATCCTGTTTTCATAATCCCACCAATCCATAATGACTAGGCCTCCACCTTTGTCAGGTTTCATACACCTGACTTTACAAGAGCGGATCATCCTCAGGGCTTCCCTCTCATCTTTACTTATGTTATGATGTAGTCTAGTGTTGTTCCTATTCTGCTCCAGAGTTCGTACATCTAACTCACAAATATTCTTAAATAGGGCCAATACAGGGTGAAGTGGTGGGTTGTAGGTACTTGATATTTTAAATTTTGCATCAAATTGTGGTAATTCATTCTGAAACATCAATTTAAAATTAGCCTTATGTGCAAATCATGTTATTTCAATAATAGCTTGTGCAACATTAAAATATGGAGATGGAACAAACGTGGCTCCTTTAGCAAATAATTAGATTAAGGTTTTATCAATAGATACTGATGAAAAATTGTATACTTTAAAGTCACCTGTTTCATTGTGTAAAATTTTACACAATGCATGCTGTTCACCTAGGTCGACTTCAATGTCTATGTTTAATTCTTCGTCAGGTACCTGTTGGGCTTCCCTCGTTTCGTTTGGTATGTATTGTGCCAAACATTCTGTCCCCTCCAAAAATTTCCTGCATCATTGTTGTTCTGATAATTATTTCTATTATTTATATTTTGGTGGTCATTCCTGTTGTAAGTAGAATTATTGCCCTTAGATGTTTTACTTCTCGTTACCACAGATGACTGAATATCCTGTGGTTCGTTGGTACCATTGATGTATTCAACCTCTTGGGTAACCCAGTAATCTCTGTAGCGCATCCTGTAACTGTGTAATGCTGTAGTGTAATATTATAGTTTTGTAGGTGTTCTAATCCCAGACATGTTAACTGTGTGTGTGTCTGTTTGCCTGAGAAGGGAACAATGCATTTTAGAGTACGCACACTCCTTATGATTCACATACTCACCTTTGGCAGTCCTGCTGATGTCACCCACCTAGGAATACACCTCTGTGACAGTTGTAACCCAGTAATTTCTGTAGTGCATCCTGTAATTGTGTAATGCTGTAGTGTGATAAACTAGTTTGGTAGGTGTTTTAATCCAGACATGTTAACTGTGTGTGTGTGTCTGTCTACCTGAGAAGAGAACAATGTTTTTTAGAGTATGCACACTCCTTACGATTCACATAGTCAACTTTGGCAATCCTACTGATGTCTAGAAATACATCTCTGGGATTGCTGTAACTTAGTAATCTCTGTAGTGCGTTCTGTAACTGCGTACCGCTGGAGTGTGATTTAGAACTGTGGTAGGGATCTATCCACAATCATGGTAGTTATGTATGTTTTCTGTGTGTTTCAATGTCTGTGTAGGAAGCAATGCATTATACCCTACTCACTTGCAGGACATTTACAATGCCCTACTTTGTTACTCCTGCTGATGTCATACCCTGTAAAATACAACACTGAGGAACAAGTTCTCTAGTAATCCTCTTGGTGCATCCTATAACATCTCCATGCAGTAGTGTGATATTGATCTTGGTCATGGGTTGTCTGTTTTGTGAGCAATGCATTTTGGGCTACTCACTTGCAGGAAATCTGAAATGCCCTACTTTGGTAAACCTGCTGATGTCATTCCTTGTGAAATACACTGTTGGGAATGGAGTACCCCAGTAATCTCCGTAGTGCGTGCTATAACTGCATAATGTTGTAGTGTAATAAACTAGTTAGGTAGGAGTTCTATTCCAAGACATGGCAGGTGTGTGTGTTTGACATTCAGAGCCTGTGTGGAGGTGGCTGTGAATGTTTAACCACTGGACCTGTTGAGGAGTGGATTTTGTAGTTTTCCTATATGGTGGCCATATTATATGTCACAATGTCCACCTCACAAGGTTTACAGATTTCAATCAGCCAAGAGACTAGGTTAGCAAGCTGGCAAAAGGCCTGGTGAACACAGTAAGCAATGCTACTATTACCCAGACTATGGTCTGAACCCATGTGTCATGCACAAACACACTTGCCTAGAATATCCCGCTATGTTGCTAGTACCCTGCACATTGTTGACAGATAGTAGGCATGGTGTGATTGCATTGAGCCGCAGAGGGCATGGCACCCTGTCCTACAGTACAACAGGCACATAATTGTGGACAATGCGCCTTCACTATGTTCCCCACTGGATGCCTGCAACATATGTGGTGCCATCAAATGTCATCCACAAAGGATATACAATGCCTTACACATATGCCCTGTATGAACAGATGCCACTGACACCAGGGAATACCTGTATCATGCTATCATTGCAGGTGTAGGGTCAATCTGCTATCTATTAGCAGGCCCTGCCACACCAGGCCAGTATTGGCACAGGCCAGTATTGGCACATCTGATGATAACAGTGTACACAACATGTGCCAGGCAAACCAGGTACACATAAACATGTCACTGTACATTATTGTAGGACGTGCACATCCCAGGCATTGTACACGTCAAGGACTATCAAACACAGACATGGCATGCATTGCAAAGCAATGGCCACACCCAGTGGTAACCAGGATGACAGGCCAGGTCATATAATACCCATCTGTGTGGGACATTGCAGACACTACACCCCTGAACCACACCGCAGGCCATTGTCAGATGGCCTGATGCCAAGGATTACCCCTCCCCTAGCCTTGTACAGCCATCTTGCACAGCCAACCACTACACACCCATAAAGCAATGCACACATGCATGTCAGTACTGGCACCTTGTGTCTGCGCTTGGGGTATGATATTCCCAACCACAGACACACCCAGTATAACTCCCATTGGCATACTGACTGATGTCAGACATGTTCACATGCCCTAGCCCATAGAACCTCAGGATATCCCCTGTGGTGCATGTAATTCCTGTACATTACTGCAGTGTGGCAAACTTAGTAGTTAGGAAGTGTATTTGTGAGCATGCCAAAGTGTGCCAATGTGTCTGAGTCCCTTGGAGAGTGTGGTTGTGTTGACAATGACATCTGTTCATGTGGACAGCCATGTGTGCTACACCTACTGTATGTCTACTATATCTCTGTTGCAGATGTTGCTCACCAGCACGCATGTATGTTCTTACAGCACACCAACATGTCAGTTATGTGGCACATGGAGTAACTGCATGCACTTGTAATAATAATGGCTAGTCAGTCAGGGATTTGAACCCCTGTACTCGTAGGTGTGTGACAGAAGATGCTTAGGTTATAGTCTCTCAGCCCTTCTCTGATGTACTTTGCCTCTGTCTGTCCCTCCCACACACTCTCTAGTGGATGTGGAGATATACACCTGCTAAGCAGCAGCTTGTGTTTTGTAAGTGATGGTCATGATCAGGTGATGGCATCTGTACCTATTGCAGTCCTCCTCTAGCTGATTGCATGTAGAACAGCTGTGGTGACATTCCCATAGCCAATTGCATGGAAACACAGTACAATATCTAGGAACATCATGTTGGTATTTGCCCATGACAGTCGCTGTGAGTGGAACCTGGATCTGGTGTTTAGTAAACAGCATCACAGATGAAATCTGGATATTCCTCAGACAACATACACTGTGGAAAATAGCCTAAAGACAGGAGGGTGATGTGCCAGACATGACTACAGCATGTAAGTAGCTATGCTTCATTAAGACTACTGCCCGTTTAAGAGGTTGTGTGTGGTAATGGCTAGTCTGCATGTTTTAATAACTGACAATGCAGTGCTCTGTTTTTGAGGAAACCCCCATCTGTAGGGTCATCTGTGGACTGGTTAGTGTGCGGAACCATTTGTTTCTTGTGTTACTCACAGAACAGACATCTGTGAACTGCAGAAGCATAGTGTGAGGATTGCAGTCAGTACATGGTGACAGTGATGAGAGTTACCAACATCGCATCCCTGATTGGACATACGTCATATGAAACAGTGGTATGACTGTCACTGTCTGAGGTTATCACAGTGGCATGCCAATAATGGGCCACTGTTCATAGCTGCAGTCACAAGTCATCTACGCTTTGGACAGATGTCATGCAGTATATATGCAAGTGTTGTGCTCCCTCTGCAAATGTAAGACATCTGTTGTCTTGAGTTAATGGTAATATCTAACATTTTGTTATAAGTAATCCTGAATGCTGTTGAGTATTATTAAGCCTTATCTGTGTTAAAACTGCAACACCATAGGCTGTATGGGATTGCAGGTCCCAGCGAAACCACCTGTTCCACATCAGCTGGCCATGGCACCGGGTACCAGCACGTCTGGGGCCCAGCCTTGGACCTCCATATCTGTTGGCTCTCCACCACCTTAGGGTGGAACCACCACTTAGGATGGGGCTTGCCCCCCTGGGAGCAGGTCCAGACAGGAACTTGTCAGCCATCATACAGTCCAGGCCGTGGTGGGTAGGGAGCTCAATAAGGGGTTTTGAGGCCAGCTACACCAGCTTGAGGGCAGAGTGGCACAGTTAGAGGGTGAGCTTGCCCCTCCTAGACAGCCCCCAGCACAGCCACCTTTGGGGCTGTGAAGGTGCAGTGGTGGCTGCCCATGGGTGGGGACCTCCGTCCCACTGTTTCCATTTGGGCTCTCATAGCCTTGTGACTGCCAAACACCCCTCTCCATCCATGGTGTTTCTCCCCACATGTGTCATATACCACCCCTGTATGCTGTCTTGTCTGTCTTGTCTGTCATCTTACCCAACATATCCTCCATGAGCATACCTACTCTCCTTCCCCAACATCCCACTCTCACCTTACAGAAATGGAAACAAAAGGCCAGTCTGTTCCCAGAACAACTTTTGCCCCAGACATAGCTGTCCATTTCACACATGTGTCCACTGGACACATGTAACCTTTTTTAATTTGCATCACAACATACTACTGTTGTCCTCACCCCTCTCTCAGGCACATGATCCTGGTATGCACATGACTCCTAAAGGTTCCAGGTACATGTGATGCAGATGACCCCAGTGTACACGCAACACTACCGGTCCCTCTATGGTTACCCCATTTAACTTTTTAATGATGATGATGTTGCACACAGCACCTTGCAAGAGTATTGTTCTCACATTATGATTGGACAGGAACTGTTTTGTTAATGTAAATAAAATGCTCAAAGTAATGTATTTGGGCAATGCACAAATGTTTGCGTGTATTAATGACACATGTCTGTTTGAGGGAGTCTTGATATTACATAGGACAACATCAGTACATAATACAGGAGTTACTGGTGTTTTCCTTTTCATCCTTTTTTAATGCTTTGTTGTCACATGGTTTGTTCTTGATATATCTATATATATCTATATCTATGTATGTAGATATATCTGGACATAAGCATACACACATACATCTACATAATGAAATACATTTCCTATACTGTTGAATGACTGTGCTGGATGATATGTTTGTGATGACATCAGATGTCTGTATATCTGCCATGGCTTAGTGGTAAATCACATTAGCTGTGGTGTGCAGGGTCCTGGTTTTGAGCCTTGCAGAGGCAGTTTATTTTGTTGCTGGGCAGAACAAGGGCCATTGGATACGGAGTGATTAAGGCACTTTTAAGCAGTTGTGAGCGGGAGTGTGTGGGTTTGCGTGATGGTAAGCAGTGGTTACTTTTGTTTACAGTTCCTTACACTCAGTTACCTTCTTGATTGCTTAACCTGTGTAAGCAGTGCTTACCTCTGAGCAAACAGGCTAAACCCTGCTCACTGCTGCTTAAAAGTGCTTACTCTCGCTTACCCCCGTGCTAATTTCTTTAAAAGAAAAGAAAAAAGGGGTGATAGGAAAGTGGTGAAAAAGGGGCACAAAGAGGGGAAAGACAGTAGGCAAGGTAGCTAGGGATGTGCAGGAAGGGTGTAGGAAAGGTCCATAGTTGTCCATTTCTTCTAAAGCAATGGCTGTGCATATGCAATAAATTTGGTGATGCATTTGGGCAGTCACAACCCTGAGAGAGGGGAGAGGACAACAACAGTATGTTGTGATGCCAATTAGAAATGTTTACATGTGTCCACTGGACATGTGTGCGAAATGGACAGCTATGTATGGGGCGTGCTTTTTTTGCGGGAACAGATTTTCCTTTTTTTCTTTTATGTTTAGGTGAGAGTGGGATGTTGGGGAAGGAGAGTAGGTATAATCAGGGAGGATAGGTTGGGTAGGATGACAGACAAGACAAACAAGATGAGTACAGGGGCAGTATGTGACATGTGGGGGGAAACACCTTGGACGGGGAGGGGTGTTTGAAAGTCGCAAGCCCATGATCCCACAAATGGATACAGTGGGACTGAGGTCCCCACCCATGGGCAGTCACCACTGCACCTTCACAGCATAGAAGGTGGCTGTGCTGGGGGCTGTGTAGGAGGGGTACACTCACCCTCTAGTTGTGCCACCCGGCCCTCAAGCTGGCGTAGGGGGTCTCGAATCTCCCTGTCGAGCTATCTATGCACCACGGCCTGGACCGGACCATGGGTGACAGGTTCCTGTCCGCTCCTGCTCCCAGGGGGAGGCAAGCCCCATCCCCTGCGGCGGTTCCACTCGGAGGTGGTGCAGGGCCAATGGAAGAGGAGGTCCCAGGCTGGACCCCAGATGTGCTGCTGCCCGGTGCCATGGTCAGCTGAGGTGGGACAGGTGGGTCCGCTGGGACCGGCTTTCCCATATGAGCTATGTTGTCGCATGTTTAAGGCAGATATGGGTTAGTAATAGTCAACAACATTCACGATTAGTTATAACAGCATGCATAGGTATTCCCATTACCCAGGGCACCAGATGTAAACAGTTGCAGAGCAGGCGGAACACATGCATATATGGGTAAACAGTGGCTATTACAACAACATGCAGGTTTCATTGATGGCAACAGACCACCAATATGGGAGTATTTTAACATGGCACATGCATAGAAACAGATGTGAATATTTATAAAACGATAGGACATATGTCCCAACAAAGGTTAGGAGTGTAGACATACCAAATGAGTTGTGTAAATAGGTTATGTTTGCACATATGGTAGGGGTGAGAGAGAGAGAGAGAGAGAGAGTTCAATTAACAACTAATAAATCCTTGTAGTTTTCACAACATTCGTAGTCACTGCAGTGGTTTGTCTCTTACACGTATTATTACACTATCCAATGGCATTATATTGTACAATGGTATGTTTGTAGAGTAGTATGTATGAGACCTGTGTCTTACATTCAGGCTTGACAATATGCAGGTGTTAATGCAACATGTTTTGAGACTGCTCTCATACACTTTGGGTGAGATGCTGGGATGACAGGTATGTTTGCATGTATATTCTCTGACTATGTAAAAGTCTGACTATCAATTATATGTCATTAACAGCTGCCTACATTTCTTGGATCATCACACTAATTTGTCAGGGGAACAGGGCAAAAGGCATGTGATGTGGGCCATTTATCAGGACATACTGGGCAGATTGGAACAGTTGAGGGGTATGAATATGCATACCGCTCTCTATCTGAGCATTCTAGCAAAATCAGTACAGTTGTTAAGTGTAAATATGCATACAGCTTTCTCTCTGAACATTCTAAAAATCTGTGTGCAGTTGTGTGGAATGATTATGCATACAACTTACTAGCGCTCCTGGGATCCAAATCCCTGCTGTGTGTGACAAAAGCATTACAGTTAAGATCACTGAACACTATGCTATCAGGCAATTGTTGTGAGGCCTTGCAACGTATTTTGTCTGACCTGTTTGCGCTTCCAACATTGTTATACAGCACTTCATACACATTTTATCTGCATACCACAGTGTGGGTAACACTGCTTACTACAACAGTACTATTTAATAACTGCAAAAGTACAACAGCATATGACTGCAGAGTAAACAGAAGCAATGGAGGGATTGCACCTTTATTTGCAGCATATTACACAATTCTGTATACTGGTACAACACTTTCTGAGGCTCTTACATTTATTTGTTATGACAGTACATGCAGGCTATTTACTAACCTGCCTCACGATTCATCCTTTGTAGTCTAGCATCATAGGCTTGCTGGTTCGCAGCATGCTCATCTGCAGCTGTCAGAGAAGTACAGTGATATTTAGCCATACCTATCCATAGTATACACAAACTAGGCAATTATTAACTACGTAGTGGAAGGAGTACTTACTCAGTTCTGGGGCATTCTGCATCTGCCTTGCTTCCTGGATCCACTGTTCCAGAACATCCCCCCTCCACTGCTTCAGGTCTGCATGGTGGTGCCTGACCTGCTCACCAGTCCGGGGAATACCTGTGGCACTAGTCAGGTCACGGGCGAGACTGTCCCAGGCCTCCGTTTTGTATTGTGAGCCCTGGTACTGGCCCTGCATGATGCTTTACCAGGAGCCATACCATGAATTTGGACTCCTGGATGCCCCAGTGCTGTGCTCTAAAGTGAGCGCCTTCTATCACTCCAGCCATTCTGCCTGCAGGGGGATGCTACAACCAGTTATGAGCTGTATTCCCACCTCTTCGGTTTAAGTAGGGCCGGATTTCCGCACTTTTCCGTAATTGGCCGATTTCAAAAAGGCTAAACTATGGGCACACCTGCTTACTTCAGGTTGGCACTGTTTAAAGAGAGGTACCTGTGGTCATATTGTATTGGCTTCCCTACACATTGTTTGCAATTGCTTAGTTGGGCTGTGCTGTGGTTAGCATTGCTTATTGGTTATCTAGCATTATATTTGCCTTTTGTCAATGTTGTCTTACTCATTACAGGTTATATATGTGTCTGGTGTTCATCATCCATGTGTACATACACTGTATGGGGTCCTGGGAACTTTATATCTTTATTACAGTGACACCTCAACTCTATGTTTACTGCAGTACTCCATTTCACATATTTATAGTCTGTGGCAGGTTATAGCAGATTACACTGTACATAAATTCAGTTCACATATTTGATTTGATTTCCCTGTTGTGAGGATTAGTTTGCTAATACCTCCTTTATATGCATTGCTATCATAGCATAGTGGTTTACTACTATGGCTGTGATGTACAGGGTTCAGAGTTCTAGCCTTGCAGAGGCTGGTTATTTTGTTTCTGGCCAGAACACAAGCTGTTTGGTACAGATTGATTAAGGCACTTTAAAGCAGTTGTGAGTGGGTGTGCGTGGCTTTGCACGGAGCTAAGCAATGCTAACCTCCGGATACAGTTTCTTACATTCAGTTAGCCTCTACATTGGTTCACCAGTGTGATACTTGCATACCGGTGCCCAAACACGCTTACACACGCTTGCTCCTGCACTTGCAAATGCACTGCATTTTATGTTTGCATCTGACACTCACACCCCTGGGTGGGGGTGAGGACTACGATAATACCTTCTGATGCCTATTACATCGACTTACATGCCTACAGTGGGGTGTTGTGACCATGTGTTTGTACGTGTTGTGTAGTAGGTTATGCAATGACACATATGGTCATACCGTACTTAGCCATTTAAACTGGACTGTGCTGCAGTGGGACCCATATCCAGAATGGCGATCCATTAGGCATAAGCATGCCAGTCAACTGTACGGAATCCGTGGCGTGGCCAGAGTTTGCTTCATACTATTGGTGTGCTCCTCTTACAATCTGCACCTGTCTGGCAAATACCTGAGAACTGACACCATTAAATACAGACAAGTAATTGGGTTTAGGACCACACATCCTTCAGTCGAGTCATGCTAATGCATACCTATTATTCTATCAGCTTTCTAAGGTTGTAAGTGGAATATGTGCTTTCTGTCCCTATCAGAGCTCTCAAACAAGTGGGGACAAATTTCAACTGAATCAGGGACAAGTCAAGAAACACTCAGGAACAATCAGGGACACTTTTAAAATATTAGTGCTATTAACTTGAAACATTGACAGAATCAGAGCATGTGAATTAATACACATTTTATGAAGTAAAAGGAGTTTATAACCCTTAATTATTGTCATTATTCATTAAGTGCAATTCACCACGTTTACTCCAAAAGTCACTAGTTTTAGGAGGGCTTAAGAGAGACAGAGTTAAAATTTGAGTCAAAATCAGGGACGTCCCTGAAATTCCCGGACAGTTGAGAGGTATGGTCCCTATTTGTTCCCCCAACAGTTTATGTCCTGTCCAGTGGATTTGCTCTTAGGGGTTAAGAGGTATGGGCATAAGGTCAGCCCATTTCAGAATATTACTTACATCCCCGGGGCAGTCCTAATACAACTGCGCCAGCCAACACCTGCATGCCTAGGCCCATAATTGCATACCCATAGTTCCCCTACCTGCCCCTTCTCTACAGCACTCATCCTTACTGTGGGTGCAGGTGGAGTCTAACCACACCACTACACACTGCCCACTCTCCATGTGTCAGGACCCATGTCGTACGTTGTGTCGACCCATGGGTTATCAGGCTTGCACAACCTACTGGTCCATGTACGTTTACTGCCTGTTTTGATGACTCATGACAGGAACTGGCTCCAATGATCAGTAATTTTTGGGGTGTCCCACAAGGGACATTGATGTCTTTGTTTCAAGATTAGACCTGGCAGGTCTCTCCCACTTGTAGTATCCTACCTGTGGTCTGGGAAGCAGTAATGTGTTTACTTTTATTGTGTGCCTGTATGTTTCACCGGTCTCCCCTCAGCCCCATATGCATGGCCTGTGAACATATGTAATTCGTAACTGCTGTATCATATCCTAGCTATATACATTATATTTACACGCATACACACACACACACACACACACACACACACACATATATATATATATATATATATATATATATATATATATATATATATACACACACACACACACACATTACTATATACAGATATATCTGTATATGTATGCATACATGTATATATTTATATATTGCTGTCTAACGACATATGGGTGTATGGGTGTCTGTGTATGTATATATCTATATGTGGTTATGTATATGTATTTTGTCTCTGTATGTATACATTTGTACTATGGAGAGGGAGAGGTATATCTCCATGTAGCTATGGGTAGATATACACACACATACCTCTACATATATACATCTATATCTGGTTATTCCATTCCTTGCCATGTAGATTACACTTTGCTGCAGTGGGACTCATAGCAGGTGTGGCTGCTCGTTGGGTGATACCTCTGCCCAATGAACACTTTTGCTTACATCCCTGGGGCTGTCCATATAGACCCACATCAGCCAACACCTGCACACCTAGACCCATAACTAGCTACCCATAGTTTCTCCACCCGCACCTCCTCTACAGCACCCATCCTTACTCTGGGTTCTGCTCGGGTCTGAACACACCACTACACGCTGCCCACTCTTCACTTCATGGGACCCATGTCCTACGTTGTCTCAACCCATGGGTCATCAGGCTTTCCCACCCTTGTATTTCAGGTGTGTACACACCCCGATCAAAACTCTCGTCGTATCACCTTCTTTTGGTTATATGTCAATTTTTGGGGCATCCCGCAAGGGACTCTCCTGTGTGTGTTCTAAGATTAGATTTCACGGGGGCACTGTGTATCCCCCCAGTTGTATCCTGCCTGTGGTCTGGGGAGCAGTGGACTAATTACATTGTTTACAGGTTTGTGTGTATGTTTCCTCTGTCTGGCTTGGGGTGGGGAGGGTCATGCTACATGTTACATGTTTCTTGCTTGGGCCCCTCATGTCCATTGGCATAGCCTGTGAACATATGTCATTCTTGTGTGCTGTTTCCTATCATAGCTGTATATCTGTGTATATCTACGCACGCACACACACACACACACACACACACACACACACACACACACACATATATATATATATATATATATATATATATATATATATATATATATATATATATCTATAGAGATAGATATATGTCTGCAACTATATAGGGTTGCCACCTTTTCAGATGGCCAAAGTGGGACAATTGTGGTACAAACATCAGATTTTGCAGGCCAAAACATACCCATGGCCAGTACAAGGGACAGAACTTCACATTTTGCCTAAACAAAAGCTTATTCTTGTAGCATTTTAGTTACCTGCGGTGGTGGTGCTGTGGTAGCGTTGTCGCCTCACAGGTAGACGTTGCCCGTTCGATTCTCAGTTAGAGCGTTTTCTGTGCGGCGACATGCATGAATGGGCATTCCTTCATTAAAAGTTGTGCATTAGGCCCGGCAAGCCAGCATGTAAAAATCTACTGCCAATCATTAGCGGACCGGAGTTCCGCTGTGGCGACCCCTAACCGGGAAAAGCCGAAAGACACAACAACAGCTTGTAACATTTTAGTTGCTTATTCTGTTTCTTATAACATTAGTTGTTTCAGATATAGAATAACTGTTTTAGGCAACTATTCCATAAAATATAGGAAATAATTTTGCCCTAATATTTCAGGACAGTTGCCATTCTTACAATATTTTTGCAGGACACAACTGCCCAAAGAGGGACTGTCCCTCACAAAGTGGGACAGGTGGTAACCCTATGTAAGGGAATACATACCCCCATGCAGATGCACTTAAACATGCTTACTGGTGCTTATTTATGCTTAAACCTGCTTACTAGTGCCTTATTCATTATGTCACTGACACTTCGCTCCAGTTCACTTTTAATTGTTATTATGCAGGTTATACAGCAGACAGATGTCGATATATGCTCATATACAGATTACCAATGGAAAATGGTATGTGCTGCAGTGGGATTTGGAACGGGAATGTCTGTTTATTAGGTGGATGCTCTAACCACTGCACTATTGCTGTGCGGCTTCATTTGCATATATACCCATATACCTATGGCTCCTAGTTCCCCAAACACCCACCCCAACACTACACTAACACAGCAGTCATCCATTCTTCAGTTGGATACACAGTGTATCTACACCACTACACATTGGCCACTCCCTACTCCTGTAGACCCATCCCATGGGTTGACTCACTCCACGTATCCTCAGACATCCCAAACTTTTAGTCCACAAACATTGGTGAAATGAATGACCAATAGGACACTATTCACAAGTTTTGGGTTGTCCCACCTGGGACACACGTCTTTATTTCAAGATTCGACTCTATAGTTCATTACATCATTACTCCCGTTTACATGACACTACAATAAATTAATAGGTATGACTATGTGGTAATGCACACATTACACTCGAGAGCTAATAATGTATGAGTTTGGCGAAAGTATTTTACAATTAGGACCGGTTTAGTGATTGGCGTTGCCGTAGCAGGTAGATCACAGGAATTATTCCATGTGTGTGAAAGTCTTCACATCTGATTTTTTGAGAACAGCACTGACTTCGGACATTGTACACACTTCTACATTTTAGCAATTTCGTCCCTTCCCTCTTATGCACATACTATTATTCTATCTACTGTCGAGGTTTGTAGGGGCACTTTCATGTTATTTATGTCCGCGAAAGGAATGAATGTGTTACATATAGATGTATGCATGTGTGTATGCATATATACTTATAACAAACTCGCTGACCTCCACGAGGCAGGCCAATTAGAACCAAGCCATCCAACCCTGACACGTCTGGATCCATAATTTCATACCCATAGTTCCTCCACCCTACCTGAGTTCGACATACACTGTATGCTAAGCAGGGGCAGCGATGAGCAAACATGCTGAGCTTCGCTTACACTTTCGATATTGAAGCAATACATATGTAAAATAGGGACACGGGGAATCTAATTGTTTAAGTTCTAGGGACGGGGTTCAACATTCTGCTACATGCTTGTGTGTTTACTACTTTGATTTTATTTCAGTGTTCGTGGACACTCTTGTATGCTTAGCATACATTTCAGTATCCACGGACACTGAATTAACTGCTTACTATTAGAGGCGGGCTCTAATGGAAAGCATAGTAGGTTGTGCAACTGTGGGGGCATATTTCCGCCTCTGTAGAGCACTTGAACACGCCCCCTGAACTTGCACATGTTTCCTGTGCATGTTGAGGGTGCAGCAATGCACCCTCATAAATATTCATATGGCGCTGCTGCACCATCTGTAATGGGGATGCTTGGTGCAAGGCTAAAACCGCCCTTGCGCCGAGCTTCATGAATCTCGGGGACTGTGTGCTGTATGAGATAATTATCTTTCAATCTATGTCTCTCAAATCTCATATGTTTAGTTTTTGATGTATTTATCAGCAGATCATTCTCCTGTGCCCAAGTGGTCAATTTAGTCAAATTTTTTTCATGTGCTTTTGTAGTTATGGACTATCTGTAACAAATGTAATCAGTTTACCATTTTCAAGTCATCTGTATACAGACTATAGAGCACCTTAGATAAAAATTATAGATCTGAAACATACAGCCTAAACAGTATGGGCCTAGGACAGAGCCCTATAGAACACCCTGACAGTAACCTAGAATTTCATCTGTCCAAATACTGTGTGATGATTGCCATGTCCTTGCAAGGCATGTACATCAACACAGAGTTTTTTTTTTCTGATTTATTGATCAATGTTTTATGTATGACCCTATCAAAGGCTGAAGTTAACACCACATAAATTATATCAAAGCACATTTTTTTTTCATTTATTGCTGTTGCTATATTTTTATATAACATCATATCAGAGATAGCTATAGATATGTTTCCAACATTGGCTTTATTTGGTATGTTTATTTGTGTTTGATCTGGAGTATGTGGACAAACAACATTCAACATATTGGAGACTCGAAGCTAGCCATTAACAATTGCAGCACTTTTATTTATGTAAACTTGAGCTTTCATGTGACTACAAATAATTCCTTCCTTTATGCTTGTTTCTGAATTAGCTGCAGAAATTTGAAAATGCTGCTTATTTGCATAATTGCCAGGGCAAATAACATGATAATTTCTTAAGCTGCACAAGTTGCAAGACAAATATCAGTGACCTTTTCTCCAGAGTAATTTAAAGGCTGAGCTGATAGCATATAAAAATACAACTCACTGGCTTTCGGAGTACTAATAAGAACATGGATATATTTTGTATCTTTATAATGGCTAAAAATCCAGTATCAACAACTCCAGTGTGGTGTATTCTACATGGACAGTGACAACGAACATTTTGCCTTGCATCATTTTATTTCACAATACTCTTAAGAATATGCAACTGACTCAGTTATAAAAAATGCACTCAATTACAAACAATGGTTAATAATTCAACTGTAGCACATCTCAAGAGAAACTGTCTTAATGTCATTGTACTCCTCATATCTTGTCCATTTGCATTACCTGTAATTAATTGGTAAGTCACTCAGTTAAGGAAAGCAGCCCCACACACTGTCACAATGTCAAAAGCAGTTCTGAAATAAAAAAAAAATAATGTTTATCAAAGTGTAAATCTAAGAAGTACAGCTTCAGAAATTAAACTGTGATTGTTAAAGAAATGCAGGCAGTATCGCAACTAACTCTAATGCTTCTTCTTTGCTGTAAATTGAAAGGGCTCACATCCTCATCATTGAAATCTTCATAACCTTTGTGGTCATTATTGACAACCTTTGTGGTCATTATTGCATCGTGGTGCAGTTTTTGCATTCCTTTGTACTATTAGAAGAGAAAGTAAAAATAAATTTAAATGCTGCACAATACTGATTATTCAAAAATAAAATTATGCTGAGTGATAAATAAGACTATATTATTGTACAGATCAGGCAACTTCAGTTTATGTAGTTAACAAACATATGCCAATATCTCTTTTACATAACAATGGAAGTAATCCTCTAATCTAATTACTGCATTTACAGGATGTTGTAGATGGATGTGTTATGTGTGCAATATACATTTCATTATGACTGAAATATTGAATCTGATAATGCTGGGATTCCAGATTCTTGGTGGAAATTGTAAACATATACTATTACAAGGGACAAGACTCCTGCACTCCCCGCACCTTCAGTACTTAATCATTGTTATGCTATGTAGTTCACTTATCTCCAGTACTATGTGATTTAGAGTGACAATAATTAATTAAGGAGAGTGTGAGATGTTTTTTCCGTGCTTCTGGGCAGCAGCATGCTTACTTTTCATAAAATCATAGCTGCGGTGGTTGTGCTGCGGTAGCGTTATCGCCTCACAGTTAGACGTTGCCCATTCGATTCTCAGTTAGAGCGTCTTCTGTGTGGCGACATGCGTGAATGGGCATTCCTTCGGTGAAGGTTGTGCGTTAGGCCGGGCAAGCCAGCACGTAAAAATCTACTGCCAATCATTAGCGGACCGGAGTTCCGCTGTGGCGACCCCTAACCGGGAAAAGCCGAAAGACACAAACAAATAGAAGGTTGCGTAAAGGTACTCTAAATGAATTATGAAACCATTTAGTGTAGTCATTGTCTAGTCTGGATCACCAATATCAACAAAATCACTGAACAGAAAATGACCTAGTGATTTTCAGTAACTCTAACAATTTTAGTGGAGTGAATGACATACAAGGTCATACATTGTTTGTAATATGCTGGGGCTTTTCTCCCTGGCCTCTGCTGAAAAGGGGGTTTTGGCTAAACCCTTTTGTACAAACCCAGTAAATAAAATCCAAATAAATAAATAAATATAGTCAACAACTTGGCATCACAATGATACAACTCAAATAAGCATGAGACATAAACCGAATATAATGTTTTTTTTTTCAGGAAGAACCAAGCAAACCTATTTATAATTGTTGAAATCACCACCTGATCTCATTACAAGGTAAGAATTCCTGGCAGAACTTATTTATGTACTGCGGCAGTGCAAGGTTACAGTGCCTTCCATACATTTAGACCAGCAACAACACAGACAGTGGCTAAAGGTGGATGCATCTCAATTTATGTTATCAACAAATATAACTCCACTTTAGTTAAACGAGATGATGCCCTAAGTTTTATCCATGTCCAGCTCCCTATAAACAATATTCCATGTCCTGCCACATAAAGGTCACCCTCTATGACCAACAAAGTTCCCAACTTGTACCCGGACCTACTGGAGGTGTCAACATCCACCCAAACACCCTATTCATGGGAGACTAACTACCACTCTGAATGCTGGGAAATGTACACTGCCTCTAACTCATGGCTTCAATGTTTCCTGGACTTTTTTAACACAATCATCCTGGACCAGATAGTGTGCACTCCAACCAGGGGCTCAGATATACTAGACCTGGTACTCAGCATCATGAGAGAGTGTTGCAACCCCATGTCATGTCCTCATTACTGAGGTCAGATCACAAAGCCTGCCCACTTGAAATAAAAATCAACATGAAAAACCCAATTAACTAGTAACAATCATGAACTATTCTAAATCTAACTACATCCTGTTAAGTGACAGTTTGTCAAAGTTCAAGGCTCCAGCAAACCCCAAGAACACAGCTGCCTATGCAGAATTGTTCACAGAAACCCAGTACAAACATGTAAAAGGATGCATTTAGGCTTCTGTACAACAGCAAAAACAAACCCCAGTGGAGGAATCCTAACCTTAACAGGATATATATAACAGAAGAAAAAAGTCCTGGTCAAAGTCTGAATGAACAACTTTCACAGAGACAAGAGGCAGTTGTTTCAGCTAAACAAGAAACTAAGAGGTCTAATAAAGTCCAGCCAGGCCAGTTATGAAGTCAGGATAGCCTATCAGGTTAAGGACACTCTCCAAACCTTCTTCAGCTATGTTACGAACATTAATGGTAACACACAGCAGTGTGCACAACTAGTGGTAAGTGGCACAACTTTCACTGAGTATGGAGAAATAGCAAATCTTCTAGCTGATGAATTTAGCTCTACCTTCATCCCCCCACTTCCTCCCACTCCCCCTGTGAAATCCCTTGTAGCATATCCCCCCCAAGTATCAACAGGGAACGGGTCCTTGCGACACTCACTAAGGCCAAAAACACTGCTTAAGTGGGCCCCTGCAATATCACTGGTCGCCTTCTAAATATCCTCAAACATGACCTAGCAGGAACACTAGAGGAATTCTTCAACTACAGTTTCAAAACAGGTTATGTACCGAGTGAATAGAGGGTCGTAACAGTCATCTCTCTCTACAAGGGTGGACCATCAGCTGACCCCAGGAGCTACAGTCCCATCAGTCTGACAAGTCTAATATCCAAAGCCATGGAAGAAATCATCAATGAGATGATTAGCAAGGACACTGGCAACCTACAGCCATCCCAGTTTGGCTTTGTCAAAGGAAGGTCTTGCCTATTCATCTTGGCAGACTTCTTCAAGAGTGTTACTAAGACTATGGATGAGGGAAAAATGGTGCACACCACCTGCCTGATCCTGGCCAAGGAATTCAATAAAATACTCCACTCAGGTATTGTTCACAAAGTCTCAAAACGTAGCAAAAATCCATACATAACTCAGTGGGTTGTTGGCCAGCTCACAGATAGGACCCAAGAAGTCAGGATTGGTTAGACCACTTTCACCAGAAGACCAGTCTCCAGTGGAGTACCCAAGGGCTCAGCGTTAGGCCTGCTCCTGTTTGGCATCTACTTCTCAGAGGTTAAGGCTAATGTTGAAGGCCTCTTACTCACCATCTTCACAGATGACTGTAAATTGGGAGCTATCATAGATTCCCCCCATGACACAAATATCATACAAGAAGGTCTGATACAAATAAATAATTGGTGGCAGAGCCACAGATTAAATCTCAATGTGTTGAAATGCATTTTAGTGTCCTTTGGCAAGTTGTCCACCAGAAAAATTTATTCCATTGATGAAACACCCTTAAGAGTTTACCTGTTATCTAGGAACTTAGGAACATATGTTGATAGTAATTTGACCTTTCACCAACATGTAGCCAAAGTAGCAAGAAAAATCATTCTATGTCTCCCAACTCATAAGCAAGTGTATGGCATCTAGGTCCAAGGAGTTTATAGTACCATTCTACTTAGCCCTTATAAGACCAATCACTGAATACAATGCCCCTCTGGCATGTACTTAACCAGCCAACTGTAATATTTGGAACATCCAGAGAATCCAAGGTATGAAAATTCTGTCCTACACAGATAACCTCATGGCCCTATCTCTTTACTTAGTCTCCAGCAAGTTACTGAGAGGTCATCTTTGGCTGGCATATAAGATATCCTCCAAACCAGCTCTGATGGACCTCTTGCATACCTACAAAACAAACAACACCATGAACACTAGATCTAAGGGCTTGAACTTAGCCTGTAACATAAATAAAACATGCTGGAGAGACTGATATGCATCTCAAAGGATCCCTGCACTATGGAGTGGGCTCCCCATTCATGTGAGTGTAGTTCATGCCTACCATCTTCAAGTGCATGGCTAGGCTTATAAAGACCCTGATGGTTGATAGCCTAGTACAAACCTATGGACCTATGAACCTATGAAACACATCCTAGCACTGCATAGAGATTTGTCATAGATTCATATGCAGATGGCGCAGCGGTGCAGCGGTAGCATTGTTGCCTCAAAGCAAAAGGTTCTCTGGTTCGATTCTTGGCTTGGGTTCCTTCTGTGTGGAGTCTGCATGTCCTCCCTGTGTTCGTGTGGGCTTCCTTGAAGTGCTCTGGTTTCCTCCCATGTTACAAAGACATGCATCTGGAGTGTTTCTCCCGGGCCTCCGCTGAAAATTGGCTTCATTCCAAGTCAGACTTTCCCAGTTAACAAATGTTAAATATATAAATATATAGTTACTAGTCTTGCAGTTCTGGGGACCATTTGTGAGTCAGCCTTGCCTATAGTACTCACCATTGCAGAACCCTAAAACAACTAAACTGTCTTGTTGTCCCAAAGCACCACCATACGTTTTCTGGTTAAGTGACTACACACACACACACACACACACACACACACCAAAACTATTTCTAGCTCTCTCTTCCTCACTCTCTCTATACATATGGATCTAATATTCCTCATTAAATGGATGAAATGCCAATGTCCAAAATGTCACTGTATTAACATTAATAGGCTTCTGTGCAGCCTCAGAGGATTAACCTCTGAGCATGTTGAATAAAATGTAAGCGTTTTTGTAGCCCCTTGCACCCCCAATGTGGGGGGGGGGATGGTCCCCCACAACCCCAGCTAATTATGTATACTACCTCTGAAATCACACAATCCTTGGGGAAAGGGCATATTCCCCTAATCAGGGATTGCCTATTTCACACACCCATCAACATGTGTGATCAAAGTGTGTTGACCAAACAGATGTTGACTTTTGAGTGTTTCACTCAAAAATACTAAGCCCTTATATAATATAATATATATATATATATATATATATATATATTTACACACACACACACACACACACACACACATATATATATATATATATATATATATATATATATATATATATATATATAGTGCTGTCCTTAATTTCACCAGCATCATAAACCAACATAGGAATAATGGCAACCTGGTATCTTCACGATTAGGTTTATAAAACATAATTGACACTAGATCCCATCAACATCTTGCTATTGAACTTTCTTTCTCATGCCTCACCCAGCCGTCTCTCTTATGGTTCCGTAGCTGTATGACAGACAGCAAGCAGTCAAATGGAAACAAACTATGTCATCCTTCCTGTCAGTGTTAGCATCCCACAAAGATCAATATTAGACCCCCCCGATTCTACATTTTTATAAAACAAACTCCATACTACCACTCTCCTTGTTAGCACAGTTCCATATGCTGACAACTCAACCCTTATATGTGCCGCCTCATCTCTAACAACTCTTCAAGACATTAACTAAAGTTCTTTTACTGCTATCAAAACTTGACTAATAGATGGAAATTTACTTTGAAATCCTAAAGAAACAAACTTAGGCTCTTCACTCCTAAACAGTACCGAAATGAAATCCAATATTTCAAAATAACCTCATCCAACAACACAAAAATTGAAACCACAACCCATAAAAAACTTCCAGGCATCCCAATCAACAATAACCTCAAATGTGACCAACAAGTATCGCAAGCCATTAAAAAAAATACCAGAAATGTGACTGCCTCTATAGAGTCAAACACTGGCTCACAGACAATGGAATGAAGACACTAGCATCTACCTATTTTCTTACATCCCTGCTACATCCTTCATCTATTTTCACAAACCTAAATACTACACGTATTACAGGCTAAACATTCTGCCAGTTACAGTAAAGTAGCCAAATTTGCTGCCAGCTTTGCATATAGTACTCATCATGCAGAGCCCTGAAACAACTAAACTGATGAGCTACCCAACTATTTAACATGCTCACAGCTTATTACTGCACACAATGGTCTACATGCACAAGAAAAATGTCCAGCACTCAAAGATACCCTGCAGCACCTACTCTCCAAGCTCTTTGTAATCACAGCAAAGCCTAATAACTCAGCAGGTGTCTCTCTACTCCCATTAGCTATTAAAATTGGAACACTATCCCAACATACCTAAAATGGACGATGAAACTTTCTGCCTTCAAGCCCTTTCTAAAACAACATCTGAACATTATGTGGTCATGCACATACTCCTCACATGAGTGACTCGGTTTTACTTTGTCCATTAATGCCCCCTATTCTTTGTAGCTTCTATCCTTTTCTATATAACAAACCTTTCTACCATGTCTCCTCAATTGTCTTCCTATCTTAATCCCAGTTTTACCTTTTAATTCCTTTCTTTCTGACATTTTCATTTTATTCAGGTCATTCAAATACTTTCCACCACTCTATATCCAGGGTCTGTGTTACTATGTACCTCACTATTTTTACCCCACACCATTTTTGACTCATCAGCTGTACAATGCTTCTCTCCCTCTTCTAGCATTAATTGTTACCTACCTACTGACTAACGTTTCATACCCCTTACCCCAGTTATATTTATTCCCAATATCTGTACCGTAACTCTTCTTATCCATGTCTTATAAATTACATCTAATATCTGCTTGTCACTTATATTGCATATTAAATGTTTTATAGCTGAAATTTAATTTAATGTATAATGTCACCACAGAAGAAATATCTTTTGCAGAACAAAATGAAATATCATTGCAGAACAAATACCTGTTTTTGCATTTATACATCTTAATGACTATTTATGTAATTTATCTTTGTAAAAAAATTGTTTCATCATGAGTATCATAAATATATCTAATGGAGCTTTTCTTCTTGTTTTTTTCTGAAAATGAGCTTTCCCCAGTCAGGCTTTGCAAGACAACAAAGATAAAGAACTGTAGTGCCCTTTTTACTAGCTGCTCTCTGCCTATTGCTGACCTGTGTCTGCATTTGATTTTGGATTACAGTTATTTGTTTAAGGTTGAGTTACTTCTATTTTTATCAGTTTCTTATACTGCATTTTGTTTTTTTATTTTTTAAGTTTTTTTTTTGTTCTCTTTGGAATTTTCTTGGCTAGGGTCAGTTAGAAAATATTTTTTTTGCAGACAGTGAATATCATCCAGCTAATTAGTGGGAGGAGCTGATAAATAGCATTCCTCATTTAACTACAAATATTTAGTAGCATCTTTATTTAGCTTTAGTGCTTGTCTGACTTGCTGTTCTCTGCCTGACTATTGTTGATGTTTTCTGCATTTGATTTTTCCCATGCATCCACCCTCCTGCTGTTGTGCTTTTAAACTTTGTGGTTTTTGAGTTGCCCATCCTTACTATATATCTGATTTTGAACACTCCTCCCAGTTTCATCTCATCAGGTCATTCTAAAGACCACTCAATTAGTCTTTTAAATTTGAATTATCTTCTGTTTCTTACCTTCAAACTTACTAAAAAGTGCATGTTATTCAGCTGCTTTTACTGTATTTGTGCTTCTTCCTATTTTATTTAGCTTTTTGCTGAACATTCTTAAAGTGTTCAATTGCATTTAGTCTGCTGAATTTATTACTGCTTGTTAGTAGCCTGGTTACATTGTAACTGTTATTCTAAACTTCTTAGTTTTGAATTAAGCACTTGGGCACCAAACTAGTTATCTTACATAAGGAAGGTTTGTGGTCTACACTCTTGTGGTAGAAGAGGTGGTTTACACCCTTCTGATTTGGGAATTGCTGGTTGAAGCCTTATTGTGTCTGTTATTCTAAAAGTGTCTTAGTTTGGTTTTAAACACTTAGGCTCCAAACCAGATATTTTACATTAAGAACATTTGTGATCTACACTCTTGTGGAAGGAGAGGGTGGCTTCCACCTTTCTGAGCTTAGAATTGTTGGTAAAGACTTATTGTGCCTTTTATTCTAAGTGTATTTCTTCCTTTAAGCACTTGGGCTCCAAACCAGTTATTTTGCATTAGGAAGGTTTGTGTTCTACACTCTTGTGGCAGGTGAGGATAGCCTACCTCCTTCCAAGCTAGGAATTGCTGGTTGAAGGCTTATTGCGTCTGTTATTCTAAAAGTGTCTTAGTTCTGGTTTAAGCACTTGGGCTCCAAACCAGTTATTTTATATTAAGAAGGTTTATGGTCTACACTCTTGTGGGAGGAAAGTGTAGCCTCCACCCTTCTGAGCTGGGAATTGCCATTGAAGGCTCATTGTGCCTGTTATTCTAAATGTCTTTGTTCTGGTTTAAGCACATGGGCTCCAAACCAGTTATTTTACATTAGGAAAGTTTGTGGTCTACACTCTTGTGATAGGTGAGGATAGCCTTCTACCTTCTAAGCTGGGAATTACTATTACAAGTCTTATTGTGGCTTTATTAGATTGACTAGAGGGCTAGCTTGTCTAAAAATTTGAATCTCTGTGCTGGGGCATTTGGCAACCACTCTACTTGAGAAGAGTGATTCTATGTTGAATATCTGCACTTTATGACCTTTTCTACAGTATTTAGTTAGAACTACTGTACTCCATGCAGCGGTGTGGTTCAGTGATCTGTATAGTTGCTGATAACTCATATCATAATTCCCCATTGTAATCTGTATAGATACCGATCTCTCACAGTGTTAAGTTTACCTTAAAATACCATTGCTGTCTAGATAGAATTTTTTCAACTCATTCCCTGCAATGGGACTCTGGAAGTTTCCACTGTAACTTCCAATGGGTGGAGCCTAAGCTTTTTGATATAATCAAATTATGTCATCAAATTTCAAACAAATGTTCATATCTCTGGAACCATATGGATTACTAAAGAAGTGTAAATGGGAAACACTTTAACAGAAACTATTTTTATATAGGTTGTTTTCTTTAACTTCTAGCTCTAAAACTAGAGTTTATAGTCACAGTAAACACAGTAACTAAGTTTGAATATTTTATAAATAACTTACAATATCTTAGCAATCACTCAAGTTACACAGATACTGTCAGCAGCATTTTGTTTACCCAGCTGAGAGCTTTCATATGAGGCTAAGCAATTCTATCTATGCTACTTGGTTCCCAGGGTATTTAGAAAAACCTAAAATTCATGACAATATAAATACATATTATATGTCCAACAATTCATTTATTTTTACTTGCACTAGACAGAGGTCAAATATCGATACAATTATGTTTACAATTGTGTACGTTTTAAGATGAAATCTTTTAATACTTTAAATGTAGCATGGTTTTGGAATTATTAATGTAAATAGGAACAAGCCATATCTGATGTCTAGAGGCATCAGTAGTATGTAACTGCAAAAACACCTGGAGACGTCACCTGGCTGTAATGAGTTAACTACTAGAGCATCTAGTTTGCACATAGATGAGGGCTGTTCATCAAGCTCCTTGTCTATTCAATATTTAAATTTCCCTCACTCCTCCCTAGTAGATCAGTAGCCATGGATATACACTTCCCTACTCTCTCTGTAGCCAATCTGGTTGAGATGGGAATTCTGAGGGATTGCCTTATGTACACTGACAACCCACTTATTCTTAATAAAACAGATAAAGTATGTGAACAATGTAAATACACTTTAATGCTGAAGGCAAAACTCTTTCGTACAACCAAAACTAATCCTATAGAGATTGTCAGTGACACCTGCATCCTGTCTACTGCACAGGGTAAAGACCATACACATAAAACTACTTATGCTGAATTACTTAAAGGTAACCTTCCCAAAACAGTAAGACCTCCTGCACAGCACAATCAAAAAAGGGTCCTTAACCATCATGTAAACACTCTTTTAAAATGCTACCCACAGCTACACATAGTAACACTGTATCCAGTGTCGCTACTGCTAAGCACTTAAGGTAAAGTAGTGCACAGCCAAATTTCCTGATTCTATAGAGAGGCACACCGATGTCCCCCTCACCAGACTGAGTAAGGAGAGAGTCACTGTTATCTGCCTTTTTTGGGGAAAGGATCTGTCAAGTCACACAGGCACTCAGGTTATTTAACTCTAGGTACCAGTATAACTCTGTCATAGCTCATGTGAGTGTTAATGACCTGAGACATACCTCCCCTGACTATGAAGCAAGACTTGGTCAAGCTCACTGTTTATGTGTCTCACACAGGTATGAGCCTGACACTGAGCAGCATACTACCTTCTCCAAGGATGATACAATGTTACCAACAGAAAATGATTTTAACACCTGGCTTAGCTTCTGGTGTCAGTTCAAGTGGGTACAATATTTGACAGCCTGGAAGGACATGGTTGATTGATTGCGCTGCTTTGTCAGGGATGGTCTGTACTTATCCGCTCCAGGCTTTCAGATATTGGCAATGACCTTTTCCACTCTCATAATGCCTTTTTTTAGCGAATGCCAAACTGATAAACCTCCCTACTTAACTGAACCTACAAAGGAATATCTGAAGGTGGTACTACTAAGTGCTAGAAGTCTTAACAAGAATGTCTACTCCCTGCAAGCCTTCATATCCCCGGAGAGTGTACACATCCATGTAGTAATGGAGACGTGGTTTAAAGTTGCAGACAGTATCCCAGCAATGTAAAGTTATAATGCCTTTTACACCTTTAGACCAGCTACTGCACAGGTGACAACCAAAGGTGAAGGAGTGTCAGTCTATATTAAAACCAACCTTTATCCAGACTAGTTAAAGTGAATGACAAACTTGACTCATAAATGTGCAGTTCACCATAAACAGGGTTCCATACCACTCCTTGCAACTTATATATCCTCTCCATATCCCAGGAAACCCATATTACCTATCTCAATGTACTAGGGTCCCTCACCATTCAACCAAATATGATATTCATGGGGGATCTCAACTACCCCTCTGTAGATTGGGAATCCTACACCACATCTAATGCACAAGCACAATGTTCCTCATCCAGTTTAATGTCTTTGCTCATCAGATCTGATCATAAGGCAATATTGCTTGAAATAAAAATTAAATCCAGAGATTCAGTGAAATCAAAACCTGTAGGAACTATTCCAAGGTTAACCTCTCTCTCTCACTGCTAAGTTACACCTTGGCTAAATTCCAAGCATTCCAAAACCCAGTAAGCACCATAGCATATGCTGAACTATTTACAAAATCTCTGTACAGCCATGTTGATAGTGTATAGAGTAAGCTGTGCCTTCATATTAAGAATAAGACAAAGTCAAAAGACAAGCCACCCTGGTGGAATCACAATATAAATTGGTTGCAGAATAAAAGAAAAAAAAATCTTGCCCAAGCACTGGAGGAGGAGGAAAGCCATACGTACTAAACCCTCCTGACCAATCTACACAGGCAGCTAAGAGGGTTAATTAATGCTTCAAAGGCTAAATTTGAAGAAAATATAGCTACTCAGGCAAAAGACAACCACAGAGCTTTCTACAGCTATGTCTGTAACCTCGAGGGAAATACGCAACAATGCACAGAACTTACTGTAAATGGCATCACCCACACTGAACTAGTGGCCATTACTAACCTTTTGGCTGATAGGTTTGGCTCAAATTTCTCCTCCTATTCCTCCCAATCATCCAAAGGAAATACCACAATACCCCAACCATTACTAGGGTACAAGTCATCAATGCACTTTCCAAGATCAAAAAGACTGTATTGATGGTCCCTGTTAACATCCCAGGATACTTAATAAATAGCACAAAACATAATCTCTTTAGTCCACTTGAATCACTTTTCAGCTGGAGCCTACAGTCAGAATTTGTGCCCAAGGAATGGAAGATGGGTACAGTCATTCCCCTGCACAAAGGAGGTACAACCACTGATCCGGGTAACAATAGGCCTATATGTCTGACCAGCCTGATATGTAAGGCTATGGAAAGAATCATCATGGAAATGATAAATGAGGAGATAGGTAACCAGCAACCACTGGACCTAAAACAGTTTGGCTTTATTAAAGGAAGGTCATGCTTATTAAATCTGGTGGAGTTTTTGAAAGGGTCATCAAAGCACTGGATGAAGGTGTGACAGTGCACACAGCTTACCTTGACGTGGCGAAGGCATTTGATACAATACCCCACTCAGGCATTATAGATAAGCTCACTAGTTTAGGTATAAATCCTTTTATCACCTGCTGGATAGCTAACTGGCTCACTAATAGGACCAAATAGGTGTGGCCACCTCCATGAGGAGACCAGTCACTAGTGGAGTCCCCCTGGACCTGGTACTGGGCCTCCTTTTTGGCATCTATTTCACTGAAATGGAAGCAAATTCTGAAGGTTTATGGATGATTAAGTTTGCAGTTGATTGCAAGCTGGGGGTTATCATCAACTTAACTGTAGAAACTAGCATTGTTTAAGAATGCCTAACTCTGACTAACAAATGATGCCAAAGCCATGATCGTAAACCTATTCCTAAAAAAATGCGTAACTGTACCCTTTGGGAAGTGCACCATCTCGGCTAATTACCATGTTGATAATATGCCCCTAAGAGTTGACTCAATGGTCAGGGATTGGGTATGCATGTAGATAACAACAAATTGTTCATACTCCGACAAGAGGAACAAATATTGTAGATCTGATCCTCACTAACATGTCAAACAGATGCACTACTGCAACTATCAGACACTCATTAGTTAAATCTGACCATAAAACAGCCACCTTCAAGCTGGCCCTAACACCAGAACTCACAAAGGGTGAAATCAGACTAAAATAACTTCACCACAGCAAACTATACCCTTCTAGGTGAAGGTATAAATGCATTCCAAGCCCCACCCCAAGCTGGAAGTAACTATGCCAAAGCTTACGCTAAAGTCCGGCTGTACCAGAAAGAATCAAAGCTAGAGCCCCAAGTAAAAACAGGCTGCCATAGTGGACACCCAGTATCAACAAACTTTACAACAAATGCTAAATGTTGCTGTCCAAGAAAACAAAGACAAGGCCTCAACAATGGAAAAACGCCCTCCTCAGCCTCAACAGACAAAATAAAACAACTTGTCAATTCCTCTAAGGGGTCCTTTGAGAGAAACTTAGCAAGTACAGCCAATGATAACCATAAGGCCTTTTACAGCTATGCACATAGCCTAAAATGTAGGACCCAAGTATGTGCAGAACTAGTGACTAACAGTATTACACACACTGACCCCAGAGAGATAGCGAGCCTGTTAGCAGATAGGTTTGGTGAAAGTTTCAGTTCCTTATCCCCTCCTAACTTATCACAAATCTTCCTCCAGGTCCTCAAAGCCTTATCCAAGGCAAAAAACACAGCCTCTATGGGACCAGACTGCATCCCAGGCTGTCTTTTAAAAAGGCTAAAACATGAACTAGCATCACCATTAAGTACATTTTAGTCATAGCCTAACTGCAGACTTTGTTCCTGGGAATGGAGAACAGCAACAGTTATTCCCCTCTACAAAGGTGGCCTAGTAACAGACCCACAGAATTACAGACCCATAAGCCTGACCAGCCACATCTGTAAGACCATGGAATGTATCATTATGGACCTCATAAATAAAGACATAGGCAAACTCCAAACCCTGGATCCTACCTAAATTGGCTTTGTCAAGGGCAGATTCTGCCTGTTAAATCCTGTGGACTTCTTTGAAAATGTGACCAGGGCATTGACGAGGGCAAATCTGGAACACAGCATACCTCGACTTGGCAAAGGCTTTTCACTCAATCTCACATTCAGGCATTACCAATAAACTTAGGAAACTAAATGTAAACCCCCTTCATTGTAAGATGGGTTGCCAACTGGCTCACAAACCAGACACACACTATCAAAGTGGGTGATGCCACATCAACACGAAGACCTGTTATCAACAAAGTGCCACAGGGGTCAGTGTTGGGTCACCTACTGTTTGGTGTATACTTCTCAAAAGTTCATTTCAAAACCAAAGGGTTGTGGCTGACCAAGTCTGCAGACGACTGCAAAGTAGGTGTAATCATTGAATTCTCAGATTATGTCAGTATACTCCAGGAGGGTCTCACACAGAACAATGACTGGTGTATTAGTCATGTTTTCAAACTGAATGAAAAGAAATGGATCATTAGTCCCTTCTGCACAAACAATGTCCCTTTACACTATGAAATCAACAAAAATACCCTAAGTACCCATAAAGTGGTAAGACACCTGGGATAGCAAGTTGACTGTAACTTTAACTTCAACAACCATGTGTCTACTGTAGTAAGGAAGGCTTTCTACATAGCACACTTGATTAGTAAAGGCATTGTGTCGAGAGTAAAAGAGGTTATAACCCCTTTATACTAGGCACTAATCTGGCCCATAGTAGATTATAACTCCTTGTTCAGCATGCATGTTACAAAGCACCTTCAGCAACTGGAGAGACCTTAAAGGAATGATGCATTTACATAGCCAAACTGGAAGCAAAGAGATTGTGCTAGACAGTCAAGAGGAGAATGTTAACAACCGCACTACACCTCAAGCAACACATAGCCCTTCTAAACCCACACAACCAACACCCACACGTAGCAACACTAAACCCACATATGTGGAGGCCCTTAACAGTAACCTGCCCAAGCAACAAGGACCTCTGAAGCTGAAATGCAAACAAACACCAATCACAACCAAAGTGTTACATAGCTCACAACACCAGTGTGCCACCCAACAACAGTCCCTATGGCAAGACAATGTACCCAACACTTTAGTCATAGGTGACTCTATAGTCAGGCACACTGATGTCCCACTCACCAGGCCGAACAAGGAGAAAATTACAGTCAGCTGCCTGTCGGGTGCCAGGATCTGCCATATAATGCATGCACTCAAGTCACTCCATAACAAGTACAAATATGACATGATCGACAGACCACGATGCTTTGCCAGAGATGGTCTGCACCTGTTGCCCCTGGGATTCAGGTTACTGGCTAAGGCTCTTGCCACCCCTATAGTGCCTTTTTTAGGCAAAGTTCAAAGGACAAAACCACCACCGTAACAGGTACAAGCATGCAAAATCTGAAGGTAATGCTACTCAATGCTAGAAGTCTAAACCTCAAAATACACTCTCTTGAGGCACTCCTAAAAAGGGAGAACATCGATATCTGTGCAGTAACTGAGACCTGGTTTAAGGCTTAAGAGAGCACCCCTGCAATAGCAGGCTACAACTCTTACCACACTTTTCGGTCACCAAACCAGGACCGAAACACTAAAGGTGGAGGAGTGTCCATCTTCACCAAGGATATTCACAACATCAGGCTAGTTGCCCAAAACAATGCATCTGAAATTCTCCAGGTGCAACAAACACTAGGTAAGACTGCAATCCAAACTGTAGCTTGCTACAGATCCCCCACCATGTCCCAAGATTCTCACTACACCTTTCTAAACATACTGGAAAATATTAAGATACAACCAAATATCCTAATACTGGGTGATTTCAGCTACCCTGCCATTAACTGGGAAAACTACTCATGTACTAACACCTTTGCCCAACGGTTCTTGGAATTCATAAATTTCAATGCCCTGGATCAACTAATCCTTAGTCCCACCAGGGGCTCCAATATCCTAGACCTAGTCATTACCAACATGGGAAATCGATGTTCCACACCTATGGTCACCCCCTCGTTGGTCAGGTCTGACCATAAGCTAATCACCCTTGACATTCACATCCCACCCCCAACTCCCAGTAAGGAAACCTCCGTAAAAAACTTCTCCAAAGCCAACTTCATGCTACTCAAGTCAGATGTGACAAACTTCATGACACCCATGCCGATGGGAACTGAAAGTTCGACTGCTGAATTCTACACTAAGGCACTGTACGAGCACATCCACTCGTGCATGAATCATGCCATCCCCAATAGAACCAAGATGCTTTTCTCCAAAAAAAGGAAGCCCATCTGGTGGTCCCTTGCCATAAACAAACTTTATAACAAAAGGAAGAAACTGTTGCAGAAAAGAGGAAAATCCCGGGATGCAAAAAACTCCCTTACCAGTCTCAGTAAGAAGCTGAGATCCCTCATAAAATCCTCCAAAGCTAGTTATGAAAATAAAATTGCCAAAGATTCCAAAGACAACCACAAGGCATTCTATGGCTATGTCAAGAACCTAAATGGCAATACTCAGATCTGCTCTGAGCTACAACAGAATGGCATTAAATATACTGATCCCAAGGATATTGCCAATATCCTGGCAGATCGATTCAGTACAAACTTCACCCCCCCCTCACCCCCTAAAGGGCCCATTTCAATACTGAAAGATTGCCAAATTCTGGTAATAATGGCCACACAGGTAAAAAATGCCCTCTGCAAAGCTAAGAATACAGCATCCATGGGACCAGACGACATCCCAGGCTGTGTACTACATGAACTATAAAATTAACTGGCATCTCACCTAAGTGTCATGTTTAATCATAGCCTTACCTCAGGCTTCATGCCCACTGAGTGGCGCACAGCTACAGTTATCCCACTCCACAAGGGGGGATCCACCTTGGATCCTGGGAACTACTGCCCCACCAGTCTAATGAGCCTGATCTGCAAGGCCATGGAACGTATTATCATGGAACTTATAAACAAAGACATTGACAACCTTCAAACATTGGACCCCATGCAGTTTGGGTTTGTGAAGGGCTGATCTTGTCTCCTGAACCTGATTGACTTCTTTGAATCAGTCTCCAGAGCCGTGGACAAGGGTAAGGTGGTCCACACAGCCTATCTGGACCTTGCCAAGGCCTTCAACTCCATCCCCCACTCTGGAATCATAGATAAACTTACTAAGCTGGGCATTAATCCCTATGTCACTCAATGGGTTGCCAACTGGCTTACTGACAGAATCCACACTGTAAAAGTAGCCGACTCCAAATCCAGCTCCAGACAAGTGACAAGTGGAGCACCTCATGGTTCAGTCCTGGGACCGCTCTTGTTTGGCATCTACTTCTCTGAAGTGCAGGCCAACACTAAGAGACTTTGGCTAACAAAGTTTGCAGAGGACTGCAAACTGGGAGCCTTTATTGAATCCCCAAATTATGTAGATATTCTACAAAAGGGCCTTACAGAAACAAATGCTTGGTGCTAGACCCATGGGCTCAAGCTCAATGCCAAGAAATGTATAGTTATCCCCTTTGGGAAAAAATATGTACCCGTGAATTACCACATAGGTGGCAGTACACTAAACACCAAAAGTGTGATAAGAGACTTAGGGACACAGGTGGACAGTGATCTCACCTCTGATAACCACATCGCCACAACAGTCAGGAAATCCTTTTATGTGGCACACCTCATCACTAAGGGCTTTTCATCCAGAAAAAAGGAGGTCATTGTCCCACTGTACTCATCCCTCATTAGACCCATTATAGAATACAATGCCTCATTTGGTATGCACCTCTCAAGACATCTGCAACAACTGGAAAGGCCGCAGAAATACCTCACTAAAAGAATCACCAGCCTAAAGCAGATGCCCTATGCTGACAGTCTAAAAAAAAACTCCACCTATACTCTGTCGCATATCATCTACTCAGAGGCTATCTCTGCTTAACATACAAGGCCATGTCAAACCCAGAGCTGTTGGACATACTACACTTAAAGAAATCCCAATCCCTCAGAGACACATGCTCCAGGGATCTAAACCTTGTCATCACAATGAATAAAACATGCTGGAGGGATAGGTTCCTGACCCAGAGACTCCCCAGACTCTGGAATAGACTGTCCATACATGTCAAGCAGAACGCCTCTTTGGCACTCTTCAAAAGAAACCTTGATGATTGGATGGGAGATAGGAAATTCACCCTGGGGATCACGTCAGTCACCCTGCTGGACAGGGGTCCAGGGAAGAAAATATTGTGGGAAGAAATAGCCAGGGAATTGTTATGGCTAGGCTTGTATAGGGCTTAGGGCAGATAGCCTAGTACCAACCTATGAACCTAACAGAGAAGATCAAGGGCTCCAGCATGTGCCTTTCACAGACCGACTAAAGTCCCTGTCACTATACTCTGTTTTGTATAGACTTCTTAGGGGAGACTAGTGCCAGGCCTACACAGCAATCCAAGACCCAAACCTAATGAACTTGCTGCATATCAGTAAATTAAATGGGATTAGTGCTACCCATTCCAGGGACTCAAATAAGGCCTGCAACTTAAATATGAGATGCTGGAGGAATAGATTTATCTCCCAGCAACTGCCATCTTTTGAACAGGCTACCAATTCATGTGAAACAGATGATCTCTATGACACTGTTCAAGAGGAACCAGGATGAGTGGATGGAGCACCATATATCCTTACCGGGGATAGCACCCACAACTCTCCTGGACATGGGCAGTCATCACTAAATGCAATCTTAGGTACTGACTAGCATTTTCATGGTATTACATTGAGATGAAATGGCTAGGCTTAAAATGCCCCCCCCGGGTTGATATCCTAGTAATCTCCTATGATCCTATGACAGTAGCCTTACGTTTGATTAGCATGTGGCCACAGTGTTGAGGAAATCATTTTACATTGAACAACTTATAAGTAAGGTCATGGCATCTAGGTCCAAAGAGGTCTCTATCACACTGTAGTCTGCCCTTATCAGACCAATCATAGAGTACAATGCTCCCTTCAATATGTACCTGACCAGGCATATGTAACAACTAGAATGACCTCAGAGGTTCCTACAAAAATAATACAAGGCATAACAAACCTGCCTTATGCAGAGTGCCTTAAAGCCATTTCTATGTACTCAATTTCATATATTTTCCTGAGGGAGATCTATGCCTGACTTACAAGGCATCTGCAAACCCCATACTTATAAATTTCTTGCATAGTCATAAGTCAAACAGTACTAGAAACACAAGGTCTAAGGATCTGATTTTTTTCTGTGACTTAAATGAAACATGTTGGAGAGACAGATATGTGTCCCAGAGTCTGCTCTTTCTATGGAGCAGGCTTCCCATCCATGTGAAGATGAGTTTTTCTATTACCTGGTTTAAGCACAACCTAGACCATTGGATGGGAAATAGGAAATTTACACCAATCATGGCACCCATGTCCCTTATGGACAGAGGTAGCTTATAAATGCCTAGCCCTCAGTGTCCTACTTGGATTCACGGCATCATTATTCTTTTGAGAAAACCTGGATAGGCTTAGAAAGGCTCCCTAAGTTGTTAGCCTAGTTACAATCTATGAATCTATGAATAAATAACAAATACGTAAGTAAATGCTAAGACAAGACTAACAGACACATTGATATTACATCTGCAGCATAGGACAAGGCTTGTGTTTTACCACATAATCATTTACTTACAGACAGTGATTACAGCATGCATATTGCAAAGCATATTTTTATATAAAGTAATGTAGTACAAGAAAGAAGAAAGTACATAATGCATAAGTAAGTAAATTGGTTATTGTAGTAGAAAGTCCTCAGTTAGAAAAGTTTCACAGATACATTACCCTACAAGCATGCCCAATTTAGCACAGCAAAATATGTTAATAAAACAAAACAAATCAAATAGCAGGAATTAGATTTTAGAAAGAGGAAAGCAGTTCAGATATGATTTTGACAGCTAGCACATTACCAGTTAGTATTTTAATCTAGTACACAGCAAGGAAATGATGTACCGTGCAGGGAACATCCCTGGTATAAGGAAACACATTTATGATGGATACATTTGCTATAGTGTTAAATAAAGAAATAGCTTTTGTCAGCTAAGCAGTATGTTGCTAAGTCTAATCAAACATATATGTATTCCGAAGAGCTGAAGTAGGTAGCACTAATTACTTAATTTGTGTTATTGCCAGCTCTATGTATGGGGGAGGGTTTTTATCATACCTGAATAACTGAAACTGAAACTTGTGCAAAAGTGTTTATGTATGTGGAGAGGTAGAATAATAAAGTATGAATGGTGTAGTATTGCTGGGATAGCAAGCAACAGAGATAATCATGACAATGTTTTTTCTCACCTGGCTCACTTCTTCCAACTGTAGGTTTGTGCATTACAGCCATCTTATTGCATTTAAACTGAAGCATGGATGCAGCAAAGTCATATACAGGCAGAACTGATTCAGGAATGTGAGGGGACAGCCATATTTACATTCTCAGGTTTATTCCATCTGCCCAGTTTTGTTGAGTGTCATCCACGTCCTATAGTTATTCCATGAACAGCTGCCATCAGCAGACTTTACTAGGCAGTTAGAAAATGGAAACAGATTGCTAGAGCTTACTTCTATATCTGTCTCTCTGTCTCTCTCTCACACACACACACACACACACACACACACACACACACACACACACACACACACACACACACACACACACACACCTACTGACAATTTAGAGTGGGCAGCCTACCTAAAACATGTTTTTGGGATGGTGGGAGAAAAAAAGAGTACCCAGACAAAACCCACACTAACATGGGAAGGATACACATACACCACACAGAAGGCACCCCAGTTGAAAACCAGACTGGAGAACCATTTACTGCGAGGCAGCTGTGCTGCTCACTGCACCACTCTGTTACCTGTTCATGTTTATTTGGCACATTTAATTCAAATATTTACTCACTAAAAGCAGTAAATGTTATTGTGACACTTAGACACATCATACAGTATTTTCTTCATATTAAAAAAGATGTGCTAGAGGATATTAATTATTTTTTGTCTGTTCCCTGGATTTTAAACGATTGTTTTGTCCTTCCTCCCTCATCACAGGGCTGCAGGAATAATCACTCACGATGATGCAAATGTGCAGTCTATGCAAACCAGCACGTTGCAGTATTTACAATTTAATTGTCAGGATTGTGTTCAGAGAGACTCCTCTTGTAGAAAAAATATCAAACTTTTTCAGAAACAGTGGCATTATTCATCACTTTCCTCAGACATACTTCAGGTACAACTAACACTGGGTAAAACTGCAATCCAGGTTGTAGCCTGCTATAGATCCCCCACCATGTCCCAAGACTCCCACTCCACATTCCTAAATACACTGGAAAATATTAGGGTATAACCCGATACCCTTATACTGGGAGATGTTAACTACACCTCCATTAACTGGGAAAATTACTCATGTACCAACACACTTGCTCAACGTTTTCTGGAATTCATTAATTCTAATGCCCTCGACCAACTCAACTCATCTCATTCCTACCCCCACCAGGGGTAGAAACATCCTTGACCTGGTCATTACTAACATGGGTGACCATTGCTCTATACCAGTAATCAACTCCTCCCTGGTCAGATGCGACTACAAGCTAATCACCATGGATATCCACATCCCACCCTCACCCCCCCCCCCCCGTAAAGAAAACTACCATAAAAAACTTCTCCAAAGCTAATTTTGGGCTTCTAAAAACAGAGCTGGCTAACTTCATGACACCCATGCAAATGGAAAATAGGCGCATGACTGCTGAATCATACACCAATGCACTGTATGAGCACATAGACAAGTGCATGGAACGGGCCATACCAAACAGAACCAAGACTCTCTCCTCCAAAAAAAGGAAGCCAATCTGGTGGTCCCTCACCATAAACAAACTCTACAATAGAAGGAAAAAAACTGTTGCAGAAAAGGCTGAATTCCCAAGACTGGAAAAACTCCTTTGTTAGCCTCAGCAAAAAACTGAGATGCATCATCAAATCCTAAAGCTAGCTATGTAAACAAAATTGCTGCAGCTTCTAAAGGCAACCACAAGGCATTCTATAGTTATGTTAAGAATCTACATGGCAATACTCAGATCTGCTCTGAGTTACAGCACAATGACAATACATATACAGAACCAAGTGACATTGCCAACATATTGGCTGACAGGTTCAGTACAAACTTTACCCCCTTTTCACTGTCTAAAGGGCCTATCACAATACCTGAGGAATGCCAAGTCCCTATTATCACAGCTACACAGGTAAAAAACACACTGTCCAAAGCCAAGAGTACAGCTTCCATGAGACCTGATAATATCCCTGGCTGTATTCTGCATGAATTACAAAGTGAGCTGGCACCACACCTGAGTACCCTGTTCAATCACAGCCTCAGGCTTTGTTGCTACTGAATGGTGCACCGCTATGGTCATCCCACTCCACAAAGGAGGAGCAACTACAGACCCTGGGAACTTCTGCACCATTAGCCTGATGAGTCTGATATGTAAGGCTATGGAGCGCATCATCATGGACCTTATAAATAAGGACATAGGTAATCTCCAAACTCTGGACCCCATGCAGTTTGGGTTTGTGAAAGGTAGATCATGCCCGCTCAACCTGATAGACTTCTTTGAGTCTGTCACCAGAGCTGTGGATGAGGGCAAGGCAGTTCACATAGCCTACCTAGATCTTGCCAAGGCCTTCAACACCATCCTTCACTCAGGAATCATATATAGATTCACTAAAATGGGCATAAACCCCTATGTAATAAGATGGGTTGCCAACTGGCTCACTGACAGAACCCACACTGTGAAAGTAGCAGACTCCAAATCTGACTACTGACCAGTTACAGGTGGTGTCTCACAGGGATCAGTCCTAGGTCCTCTCCTGTTTGGCATGTACTTCTCTGAAGTTCAAACCAACACAAAGGGACTCTGGCTAACCAAGTTTGCAGATGATTGCAAACTGGGAGCCATTACTGATTCTCCAACTGATGTTGACATTCTACAAAAAGGCCCCACTGACACCAATGCCAGAACCATGGCCTTAAGCTCAATGCCAAAAAGTACATTGCCTTTGGGAAAGATTCGGTGCCCATGAACTACCACATAGGCAGTAGTCCACAAAACACTGAAGGTGTGATAAGAGACCTGGGGACACAGGTTGGCAGCAACCTCTCCTTTGATAACCACATTGCCACTGTAGTCAGAAAGTCCTTCTATGTGGTACACCTCATTACAAAAGGTTTCTCATCCAGGAAGAAAAAGGTCATAATCCCTCTCTACTCATCCCTCATTAGACCTATTATAGAATACAATGCCCCATTTGGTATGTATCTCACTAGACACCTAAAACAACTGGAAAGGCCACAAAAATACCTCACTAAGAGGATCTTGGGCCTTAGACACATGCCCTATATGGACAGACTCAAAAATGCCAGCTATACTCTGTCTCTTATCGCCTGCTTAGAGGCGATCTCTGCTTGACCTACAAAGCCATGTCTGACCCAGAGCTGCTAGATATGCTACACCTAAAGAAATCCCAATCCCTCCATGCCACACTCTTCAGGGACCTTAACCTCATTACCACAATAAACAGAACATGCTGAAGGGACAGGTTCCTAACCCAGAGACTTTCCATACTCTGGAACAAACTTCCCATTCATGTCAAGTAGAGCACTTCACTGGCCCTCTTTAAGAGAAATCTTTTTTTTTTACTCAGATCATTTTTATTTTATATATGAAATAAACAACAAACGAATACTTAATACAATGTGCTATCATATTACTTAATAAATTAACTATATATTTTATTTTATTTTTTATTTATTTTACATTTGTTTACCGGGCTAGTCCAACTGGATATATGTCCATTTTCAGTGGAGGCCCGGGGAGAAAAGCTCCACTACATACTACTAAAACAATGTCAAGATTTACATCAATATACAAAAATAGGAAAAAAAAAACATATGCAATAAACCTTGAAACAGGTTGTATAAACTTTTGAGTAGAATCTAAATCTAGGATGGTAAAAAAAGAAAAGATGAAGAAGATTAAATTTATTAATTAATTAAATTAAAATTAATTTTATTAAAAGATTAAAACAAATTTACATTCAGCCTGACATATAAAAAATGAATGATAACAAGTTATACAGAAGAAGATAAATTAATCTTAATAAATAATTATTTCAAGAGGAGGTTAGATCCATTTGTAAAGTGTCAATCAATGTTAAAACTTTTTTCCAAGGATTATTAGATAATGGCATAGGAAACATTCTTAATTCCTTGGTTTTAACTTTCATCAAGGCCGTCCTCTTCAATAAACACAGATGATGTTCTCTGCTAGGTACTATGGTAGAATTCCATCTCTTTGTTATGCATTTCTTAGCAATAGCTAGTATTGTCCAAAGTAAATAGAGGTTAGTTCTATTTAAAACAAAACCTTCAGTCATATTCAGCAATATTAAAGCTTTGGTCATAACAAAATTATCTGTATAAATCACCTACATAAAATTATTAACATTTTCCCAAAAGGGTTTGATTTTTATGCATTCATAGAAAATGTGAGACCAATCAGCTTTATCAATCTGTTGACATCTCCAACAAACCCCATTATTAGAAGGTTTGATTTTTGAAACTTTATCAGGAGTTAAGAAGGATCTATTGAAGAATATCCAGGTAAATGTTCTCCAGTAATGAGAACAAGAGGTCAATTTTACTGAGAGTAGTATATCTGATTTATTTTCTGGGGTTAATTGAATTGAATATCCTTTAGTCATAAACTGCCAATATGATGGTTTGAGTAATGTTTTGTAGTTTTTTATTAGGTTATATAAGTATGAAGTTCCATTTTTCATATTCTCATTATTATATATAATTCCAAACAGTCTGAATATGAATTTAGGTGGGGTTGAGAAAGAAGAATTATTTACTATTCTACATAGATCCTTGGAGTATGTGAATATATTCGGAAGTATTAACCATTCATGAGAATTTAATTCATAAGTTGACATTATATATTGTATATTTAATACTTGTTGATTTTTTTATACAATGCAACCAAAAATATATTTTTTCTGTTCCCAAGAGATGGATATGTCCCTATGAATTCTATCTGGAAAGTTTTTAGTAATACTGAAGGGAATTAGTGTTGTGAACCAAATCCATATTCATATTTATTCATTTCCTAAAATCATCAAATAAATGATTTATTAGATTTGATCTAATTAGTTTGGTTATATTATATTACAAATTTAAAGTCAATAAGTACCATAATATATTATCTTTATCCTTAGTAATAGTATTTTTAAGTAATTTGTTTTCATTTATTATTATAGTTGCATGTAACATTTTCCATTTGGAGATATAACTAAGACTAATCCATTCAATCACTGTTTTAAGTGGAGTAGTTCTTATATATTATTCAATGTCCAGAAAAGTTATTCCTCCCTGATTTCATTGTCTAATATGATGGGCATATGCAATTTTATTTCTTTTAGGATACCATAAGATCCTTAGGAGTATTGCTGTTATTTTCTTAAGATAGGTTTTCTCAGGAATTAACAACGTAGCTTGTACTACATACAAAATGTTGGGAGGAAGAACCATTTTAATCAGCTGTAGTCTATCTTCAAAAACTATGAATAGGTTATTATATTTGAACACGAGAGAATCTATTGTATCCATGACCTTTTTATAGTTAATATTCATTATATATTGTATATTCTTACACAAAATTATCCCCAGGTATATTAAAGTTGCTACTTGTTGACCTATGATATGATTCTTGCCTATTTGTATATCATTCTTCTTATTTAATAATAAATATTTAGATTTTTGGTTATTAAAACTAAGTCCTGAGATCTTATGAAATTCCTGTATCAAAATATCTAGTTAATCTAAGACTTATTTAGAATTCAATAGTGTAAGCAGTATATTGTCAGCGAAGAGCATGATCTTAGAATTATATTGTCCAAATATATTTATTCCTTTTATCTTTGGATTATTTCGTATTAATATAGCCAATAGCTCTATAGCCAGTGCAAATAAGATGGGTGACATAGGGCAACCCTGTTTAGTACCTCTTGTAATTTATATAGCCTCTGAGGTGAAGGGTCCTATTTTTATATAAGCTAAGTTGTTTTCATAAACCTTTTTAATGAATGTTATAAACGAGGGAGGAAAGGCATATGCTTCAAGAAATTTAATTAAATAATCTCAGTTTAGGGAATAAAATGCTTTTTCAATATCCAGACCGATTATCAAGGCCTCTATATTTTCTTTATTTAAATAATCAATTAATGCCAAAACAACAACAACAACATTCTTTTAATGTTGTCATGTGCGTGTCCATTTTGAATAAACCCAGTTTGGTAATTGTTGATTATTTCCTTCATTTGGTTTTTCATTCTATTTAACAAGACAGACATAAATATTTTATAGTCATTATTTAGCAATGAAATTGGCCTGTATGAACTACTATGACTAGCTTCTTTATTTTCTTTTAAAACTGGTATGATTAAAGAGTATCTCCATGAAGGTGGAATTACTGCATGGGTTTGAATTTCTATTAGTGTTTTATGTAGTAATGAGGTTATATTTTTGGGAAATAATTTGTACATTTTTGAGAATAAACTGTCCATTCCAGGAGATTTACCAGCTTTACTTTTATCAGCAACTTCTTTGGGTGTAATGGGTTTTTATAAATTCCTTTGTAAACTTTCAGGGATTGGTTTAATATTAGAAATCATGTTTTCTAAGTTGAAATGGTCTGTTGTAATATTCTTGCTTTTATAATGATTTTTATAATGACACTTAAAAGCATCTAGTATATCTCCTATTTCTGACACTTTCTTACATTTTTCTTCATTTAAGATGTTAATAATAGAGTTAGCTTTAGACTGCATTTTAACTTTGACAGATAAATTATGTAAATGTTTTGGGGAAGTAGCATAAGAAGTTATTTTTAACCTTTCCAAGGTTAAATTAGTTTTATGATTTAATATTTTGTTTTATCTTTTATTTAAGTCTTCTATTTTCTATCAAATTAAGGGACTTTTGGAATTTTTATAATGTGAGTTTTCTTTGTAATTCTTGTAGTTCTGATTCCTATTCCTTTATTCTGTTTTTATACCAACCAATCACTTTCCCATAAATGTAAGCTTTAAGTGAATCCCAAACCATTACTATGTTCACTTCTGAGTTGTAGTTTATATCTATAAAGACATTAAGTTTATTCACTAACCACTGCTTGAATTCTTTTATTTTTGTAATGTACGCAATAATTCTAGATATAAATGATAGTGGTTTAAAACCTGTTTGCATTTTTAGAACTAATGAATTGTGATCTGATAGGGGACATGGAATTATTGAGAAAGAAGTAATTTTTGTTTGAAGATCTTGAGAAATGTATATTTTATCTATTCTGGTTTGAGTACCAAATCTATAGTCTTGGTGAGAAAATAATAATGAGTTGTTATCTATAACATTAAAGGTATCTATCAAGTTTAAAGATTCAGACCATCTTTTTAATAGTTTTGCAGTAGCTGTTAAATGTGGAGATTTTTTATTAGTAGTTTCAGAAGTATTGGTAATACAGTTAAAATTTCCTCCTACCACTAGCTTACCTTTAGCTATATGTATAATTTGATCTAGATGTTTCTTAACTGTTCCCATCCCAATACCAGGAAACCAGTATAGGTTTACTAATGTCAACGATCTATTATTATACTTCAAGATGACTATGGCTATAAGACCGTCATTATCTACATATTTATGTATTACTTCAAGGATTAAGGAATTTGTTCTCCATAAAATTGTTACTCCCCTCTTCTTAGATTTAAATTTAGAGCATGCTAAGGTCATATAATCACTTGGGTCCCATATAAAATTATCATTGTTTTTGAAGTGGGTTTCCTGTAGAAGAATTATTTGGGCTCTGTTTAACTTTAGATATCTTAATAAGTTGGATCTCTTACTTGGACTATTTAGGCTTTAATGTTTAAAGATATAAAGTTCCATATCAAATTATTCTGAAGAAGTGATTGAAGTACCATTATCTTTGCCTGGACCATCTCCTTCTCTAATAGTAAAATTATTAATTTGTAAACGTTCATCAATCCCAGTAAAGCATGTTATCACTAAAGTAATCATCATGTTTAAGTCAGGCTTGGAAAAACTAATTAACGTCCTAAAAACCTAAAGTAAATAATGAAATTAAACTAGTTTGAACATTAATCCCTACCCACCATGGAATTAAATACATTCCTAGTTCAACAGATAGATAATCTGAAGAACTATCACTCTAGCTTCCATGTTCCATTCACTAGAGCTCCATATATACAATATTAAATATTAAAGGAGTCTATTCACTACTATTATTGTGTTTTAAAATGTTCATTAGCAGAAAGAATTGTTATATACATTAACAACTATATGCTGTCAATCTGTACTTCTAAACATATGAATTTTATTATACAGATCATTAAACTAATTCAATTTGTTTGTATCAACATATGTTTCCATATTGGAAATAATAATCATTTGTCTGAAGCACACAAGTTATTTAAAATCATAAATACAAAGACTTGCAGCAAGTAACCTAAATTTTGATGATTATTACTTCCTGTAACAGATAAGCATACATTTTCAGATACTGTTCATTAAAACTAAAAGAGACTATATAAATCGTATCACAACCTAATATAACCATTAGTTTTATCATGCTTTAGCAGTCATATAAATTATGTAATGAAAGGCTTTCGAGGAAGTGAATGTAGTTATATTTACAAAGTGATTTACAACATAACAGTACCATGTATATGAGTTCGGATGTTTACAGTATTCTGAATGCATTGTTCACTTAATGTTATATTTGTTAGATATACTACAGGTATTAAGCTTTTTTAAGCTTTTTAGTCTCATTTATAAGATGAAACTAAATAAAGATTTCTCTTCTGTTTCCATGAAAGATATGTTCATGCTTAAAACCAAGGAGTGGGACCATAGCCAATGAAATCCTTTCCTGCTTGTTGCTATGACAATAATAAACATCTCAACAGCTTAAGAAAAGCTTATGACAGTACATGTAGCTCGTGCGAGCTGCAGTCCTAAAATCTTCATTTTTAAACTCACAAGCTCTTTTTTTCCCGCCCATACATTTCACTGAGAGTATACAACCAGTTTAACAATTTTGCCTCTTTGCACTTCTATCTTCCTCATGGCAAGGTCAATATATAATTAACCAAAGGGTCATTAAGTAAGACACCACATACACTGTGGGACAAGCCACCATCCCTCTCCAAACCAGAACACACACAGTCCTATAACCTAGGCAAACAAATAAAGACAGTCTCAAGCCCAGCAGCGCAGCAACATCATTTCCTTTTACCTATCACACTTTTGTCTCATCACAAGAGTGCGGAAGCTCTGCCACTTAATTGCATCGCTCCCACCAAAAGCAGCCAGGATCCCTCATCACAGCATAGTTCCACATAAAGTACATGTTAGCTGTATTCTGCACTCACCCATAGATCGTTTTCTGCAGTCAAATCTACCATTCCATTAAAAAAAAAACATTTCAGCTTTATCAGTGCCACAAATAACGGTTATCTGTTCAGCCATGGTCGGAGAGCTCTTGACAATAACCAAGACTAGCATCAGTACATTGAAACAAATAAGCTTCACTATGACAAGTTATGGACTCAAACAAGCCCACTTTCCAACATCTTTATTTATGCCAGCTATGAGTAAATCAACCCCATTTCACTTCAGTGTTAACTAACACCCCAGTTGCATTACTTAATTTAATACGGAAGTAATTTGCAGTTATCATAGACTTGTCGGAAATACATTCTAACAATTTCATTGGAGTGCCAGTAACAGTTTCATCGGATTTAAAGGGATAAAACAGTTAGCGGCTAGGGTTGATTTCAGCCACAGTAAATATCAATAAGAATTTAATAAAATAAATAGTTAACAAATAAATAAAGAAGGGACCAGCAAACTGAGCACTACAGGTTACATAGCATAAATATTAACTTTGATTATATTGAACTGTATTTAGTTGCTATGTCTGTCAATCCTTAACATATGTTTAGAAGTAGGAAAAAGAAAAAAAAAACAAGAGAAACATAGAAAGACATGAGGCATAGGGGAAAGAGAAAGAAATGTTAGAAAGAGATGATTTATAACTAATATATATCTAAATTTGTAAGTCATACCTTTCTCTGTATATATGTGGTATATATATGCATGTGCTTAGAGGTTTTGAAACATATTTAATCCATTTCAAAGTTTTAATGGTTAGGTTGCAGTTGATACTTAGAGATTTTACAGATGTTGGTACTTTAGATTCTGTTTTCGGCTTATTCTTTTTGACATCAGTCCAGCCATCTTTATTAGTGGTTCTCTTCAAGGACAGGGATGCCCATTCCATATCTTCTAAAATGGTTATGATGTTGTTTATGATGAATTGTAGGGCTTCTTCCAGAGTATTGAAGGTTCTCATCTCACTTAGGTGCAGTATATTTATTTTTGCAGGGAAGGCCATTTGAGCTTTAATATTATTCTGTTTTAGAGTTTTTATAAGTGGCAATACCTTTTTCCTCTGTTCCAGCACTTTAGTGAAGTAGTCGTTATCGAATCTTATTAGATTTTGATTATATTTAATAGGACTTTTCCTCCATGCTATTTTTAACACCAGTTCTTTGTCCATGAAAGATAAACATTTTATTATAATTGACCTTGGTGGCACAGAGGACGATGATGGGGTTGATGCTGATGTTTTATTTCCCAAAGCTCGATGTGCCTTTTCTATGCCAAAAGAAAAACCTTCTTTAAGATCTAGAACCTCTGGAATCCATGAGTTTAAGAAGGATATAATGCCCCTTCCTTATGTTTTCTCCAGTAAACCGAAAATCTTGATGTTAGACCTTCTTTCCCTATTCTCAAGGTCATTTAGTTTATTGGATAGCCAGGTATTTTGCTTCACGAGAAACTCTGTTTGTGTTTCCTCTTCTTTAAGCCTTCCACCAATGTTAGACAAAGAAGTTTCAATGGTTGTTGTCTTTGACTGATGTTGCTGAATTATTTCTTTGAAGACCTCTATTTGTTTCTGAGTGTTCTCTTTTAAATTATGTAGCTTAACCTTAAAATCATCCATTTTTGTTGATAATTCTTGTAATGTGGTAGTCACCAGTTGTAGTTCCTTTTTTAGTGCCAGATCTGAATGAGAATTCTTCCAGTTACTCATCTCTCCAGTTGCAGTATAGAGATTCCTGTATAATTTGACAGGAAATTTCTTGTAAAAATCTACCAAAACTTGTATTTAGTTACTTTAGACTATTAACTAAATATATGTAGAAGTTTACTTAGAAATAAATATTATAATTTTCTGAATTTAATACTAGTTTATGGAGCTCCAAAAAAATGCTGCCTTCAGTTAACCATTCAGGCACTGCCTTTAAGAGAAATCTTGACGAGTGGGTGTGTATAGGAAGTTCACCCCAGGGATCACTTCAGTGGCCTTGCTTGACAGGGGCACTGGAAACTAACTTTGGGTGGCATGATGCCAGTGAATCTTCTTGGGCTAGGCTTATATAGGCTCCAGGGCTGTTAGCCTAGTACACACCTATGAACCTATGACCTATGAACCTATAATTATGGTATATTTACTACCACCAATCCTAAAGAAGACTTTTATTCTCCAGGAGAGCCATTCATTCCTTCCTACATTAAGTGCCATTCACAAGCTAAGTGTAATCACCTACTGAACCAATTATGTAGCAATACCAACTATGTACACACATCTTCATCACACTATCACATTACCCTCACGTATCAACTCACACAGTATAGACCACTACCCTCATTGCCTGCTATCAAGTATTCTGTATCAGCTAAACACCTTTAATGTCTTTCTGTCGCCACTAAATTCTGTGATAAATACACCTAGTCTTAGTGAAACTATTTTATTTTTTATTTTTACTTTATTAACCAGGATAGAGCACTAACCACAAATGATCAATTTCAATCTCAGCCAAGGCAGGAAAAGACAGATGTACATTTCAGCAAAGAAGACTTGATTGTAAAGATTACACAACAATTATATTGCATTATCGACGACAAAATAGGATTGAAGTGTTACATACAGAAGTATTATATGATATTTACAATAAGATCAAAACAAGCAGAGATAATCAAAGTGTAAGAAAATTACAAACGTATGTATTCAGTACCGGGTTTGAAGTAGGAGTGGTAGATAAGGTGACGCGGTATGAAAATTGCAAAGGGGATTTGAGAATAATTTAATGAAGATAGTGCGAGAAAGGAAGGAGAAATTGTCGTGTGAATAGTAGGGAGACACTGGCATTTAATAAGTTTCTGGAAATGGGCATTTAATTTAGCTAAGTCAGGAATATTGTGAAGATGAAGTGCTCTTGATATGAAAGAGGACAAGAGTCCCATAATCTAGAGCCGAGTATAACTGAAGTATTTCATATCTACATCAATATCCTAAATAAACCTAATAAAGATATTTCAAAATTATAACTACACATTTAAGCAAACTACTAAATATATAAACTAGTCTAAAAATCATCTAATATGTGGTGATATTTATCCTAAATCCTGCATCGATAGCTTTGGTGTGTGTTAAGTCATCAGACTTTGCAATAAAACTTGGTCACAAAAAACATCCGAGGCTTACTAAAAAGATCACAGAACTACATGCATGCATGGATTTCTGTAAACCTGACATACGTGCTCTAAAAAAAGGAAGATTAAATTTCACACCCCTGAGCAGAAAATTATGCCACCAGCTTGTAATACCTTCCAGAATGACAGGACTAGTAAGGGTAATTTACAGGACGTGTAGCTCAAAATGTACTCTGCAATGGATTTCACTTGCTGTCTCAAAGAAATGGTAACCTTAGGCAATGTTAAAAATAAATAAATAAAATAACACTGAAAAATATTCCCATCCTATTTTGAACCTTTCTGGATATGCTCAATGTTTTTAATGAAATAACATGCATATATAAGCAAAGAAAGGACCTTCATTATTAAATTAACAATTCAGAAACTCAGTCTAGAGTAGTTGCAAGTCTCCTTACCCAGTAAAAATATATCAGCTGGAATTGTAATTGATGTTATAAGTTATTTAGTTCTATATATGCCATCCAGAAATCATACATTTCACAAAATCAATGCCATCAATCTCCCTATGAGTTCCAGTTTAACTGCCATATCCAAGTCACTCCTTTACAGCCCAGATTTGGTGAATATTACAAATCACTTTGTTGCTTGAGAAACCTGTGCAATATTTCGACTCTACAAAATTGGAAATTATTGACTCCCAAATATTCATACATTTTAACAGGCAAAAAGAATTCTCATATTTATAGGATTTACTTGATATTCATAATGCAAATAGATATCAACTATAGAAATCTTACTATTCTGACACTACCCATGGCTTTCAAAGTTTCAGAGAAGCAAAGAATAAATATGTACTATGAAATGCAAATTCAGAATACCTTACTAACCAGCAAAACACCTGATTAAAATACCCAAAGCAATCCTGATAAGGTCAACAATTCTGCTATGACATCTACAGTTAAGCTCAATGCTCAGCATGTCAACAACTATTATTGCCCACTGAGCTGAGTCAATAACCACACAATATTGCCTTTGTGACCCTTTATTAACAATGTTACCGACAACATTAAATATGCCATAGTAATTCACATATAGTGTATTACCACATTCATTAAACATTAACTCTTAAGCCAGTTGCTGTGACCAAGCCTGTTCAAGCTAACCTCTACAGGACTGGGTGCATGACCGAAGCTACCTCTGACCTGGTGAAAATCCTTTAATTCTTCCTTTCCAACCCAAATACCACTTAATATGGCCACTGGTCAAACTGAGGCCAACTGAAGAAGAGTTGAGGCTTCTGCACATTAACTGGGGAGAAAACAAGAGAGGTGAAGATGTAAGGCCACCGTCAACCTGGCATGGCTCATGCCATTCACTCCTAGCTGGTCTTGAATCCTGATACCAAAGGTCATTACAGGAGGGTAAACGTTAATTCCTGAAGTATTCCTCAATGGCCATAAAAATGTCTAAATTAAACAAATCAAAAACAAAATTGTACACTGTCTCTCTAAAATAAAAATCAGAGTCCAGTCTGTCAAGATCTTTGTGGTGGATGATCTGAAATCCTGTCTGACGAACCACCCATATAACACTGTAATTAATGTGTCACCTGGACAACTCAATTGCTCTGGAACTCCTAGCTCTTTCCCAGTGGATTCCCAGTACAATTAATGACCAAAACAAAACCATGTGTGGATATAGTGTGTGCAGCTTGTGCATATCAGATAGTGTTCTTGGTAAGAATTTTCTTAGGAGCCCGGGTCAAGTTATTCCCCCCAAGGTAGATTACCAAAACCTTGGGAAAGGTTTCCTTTGCTGTGAGTTAACACCAGATCTCCAAAAATTGAAACCATAACAGGCCAGAGAAGCCAAATGAACAAACTAACCATTTCTTATGGTCCAATAAGTGCGTCCAGCTAGGCACACCAAATCTTTGATTGCGGCTGTTTTGATGAAGGAATGTCACAGCATCCAGATAATCTCTTTCTCTAAACAGAAATAAAGGTAAGTGACTGATATATGATAAAAAGGTGTCAGACACACACCTTCCTGTTTTTTGCATGACCTTAGCAGAATACCCTTCCATGGCCAGGTCAGAAGTATGTCCTATTCTAAAATAGTGGGATGAATACCCTTGCAGATAAATACCTTGCTCCTCAATGACCTTTTTCAGGAAGATGTTGATCTGTGCCAAACTAAATGGTCTACCATTATTTTGTGTGAAAACGTGGCCTGACCTAATGCCCTTGGCAGTGATTCTGTACATTAATCTGAACCAAGTGAACTGGGCAAATGGCCATCCCCTTTATCTTTTCCAGCAATACTTTTTGCATTCACTCAATTGGTCCAGCTTGGATTTCTTCACCTATATCAGAATAAATTCCCTGTGAATAATGAGATCCTCCCAACAAAGAGAGTTTAGTAATCCACTAGCACAGAAGGCATCTACATATAATGATGTGGACAAAACAGCCAATGTAGAAAAGTTGCAAAAATCAGGTACTGTGTTAAACAGGCCCCAGACAATGATGGCAAGGAGGTGTCTCCTTACTGGCTTCCTGGAATCATGAGAAGTCCCATGAATATTCTCCAAGCCCTTGGTCAAGCTGCCAGTCAGGCAGTGGCTGGATACTTCCTGAAGACCAAAGACATTTTAACCATCCTAAAGCTGCTAAGTGAACCCATAGTGTTTTAGAGGAATCACCTAATAAGAATTTGACCACCAGGAAGTAAAGGATCAATGACAAAGCCCAACTTCTATGACAGGAGGACAATGACCTATAGAAAACCCTGTAATCCTGAAGTGATTAAGAATAGGCCTTCCTGGTATTGTTGGCCCATGACATGGCCAGTAACGATGTTGCTTCTCCTCTCCATTAACCAAACTTCCACAGGAATTGTTGTAACCTTTGGTTCTGCATATTTGGCCAGGTGATGAAACCTGGTGAACTGAAAGTGGGAAAGACTATCAGCTATAGGGTTGTGTCTGCCAGATACATGCACACTAGAAAAAGACAGATTAATTTCTAAGCTCAATAAAACTAATAGCCTGATCACAGAGTGAACCTATTTGAATTCAGAAGGCCGTTTTTCAATGGCATGGACAACAGTGGCATTGTCCAAGTGAAATACTATTCTACTGTAGCATAATTTTTCCTTCCATAGCAAAACAGCAACCCAAATAGGGAAGATTTCCAGGAAAGTAATATCCCTCTTCCTCTCTTCTGACCAAGAGTATGGTCATTTTTCAGTGAATAAACTGCCTTGCTCTCATTCTGGACCCCCTGCCGCATCTGTAAAAATGGTTAAGGTCACTGGATGAAACCCAAGGGGACTGCCAAAATGACATGCCATTGAATTGGTTCAGGAACATAAACCAGAGCCAGAGATCTTCCTTGACTCTTCTGGTCAGATGGACATTGTAACATTTGGGCTTGTTTCCTTTCAATAAGTCAAAAATGGACTAGAGGAAAGCCCTGCCTGGGGAGACTACCCTGCAGGCAAAATTCAGCAGCCCATGAAGCTGTATAATTTCCCCTGTGTGAGCTTTGTTGACAGCTAAACATTTACAAAACATTTGCTGGACTTGCTGCAATTCATTTAGTGGAAGTTTAAAAGAGCTATCAGTGGTATCAACTTCTAGTCCCAAAAGGGTCAAGATCCATCTCTGCCCTTCTGACTTGTCATTGGTCAGGGGTACTCCTCAATTACTGCAGAGCTCTTTGAAGGCTGACTTGCCCTGCACTCCCCCTTCCTGGCCCTCACTTATTATCAAAAAATCATCCAGGTAGTGGACCATTGATTGAAGAGGTGCTCTCTGTTGCCAACACCAATGAACAGCTGTGTTCAACAGTTCAAATGTAGTGCAAACACTGAGCACGTCTTTGGCATGGCAGTGTCAAAAAAGGATTTCCCCATGAACTGAAAACCCAAATAATGCAAGTAATTCTGTCTTACAGAAAGAAGCTGGAATGCCAACTGAATGTCCATCATGCAAATCCAAGGGTTGTAATAACCCAAAATGACCTCTGCCACTTGATCCAGGGAAGAGTAATGTACCTTGACCTAATCTTTGTCAATAAAATCATTGACTCATGCACTCACAGGGTGTGATTGGTGGTGAATCAGCCTGAATTCACCATTCCATTTCTTAGGAATGAGGCCAATGGGGAAAATTTTAAATGCAAGCCAAGGAAGCATGGAAAATGTGCCAGTTACTCTGCCAGCTGCTTGTTTTTCCTTGATTAATTTAGCTGCAATTTTTTCATGTCCCTTAATGGGTGAAAGATTTCTAAAGGTGCTGAGGAGCTAATTGCGAAACCTTTGCTGAAACCTTTGAGAAGACCAGTGGCTGCCTCTTGGTCAGGATAATTATTCAACAGCTGGGTCAATTCATCTAGTCAGATTGGGGAGTGAGACTGGTGAAGATAAACCAAAACCCCTGCCATATGTGCCTCAGTGGTCACAAAAATGCTTCTTGCCTTTAGGAGAGTTATCCCATTGCCGGCAAGCCCTCCCTCTATGTGGGTTGAGGAAATGCCCAACCTGCCCCATCTACTATCCCCCAGAACCTGGAAGAAGGGTGACCTTTCCAACATCCTGAACACAAATGGGTGAACTTGGAAGCTGGCCAAAGGCACTTCCTTTGGTTAAAGGCCAAGTAGAAATTTGTTTATCCATTATTTCTGCCCACGCCATCAGTCTCAGGGGTGACTGGCTTATCTAACATGGCAAGCAACCAAATGTTGAAGTGTCTCAATTACCACCTGAGGGACTTGTCTGTGGTTTTTAGTTTCCTGAACTGCTGATCATAATTTGCCCATCTTGATTCCCCTTTGACGTCGTGTGTTTTCCAGATGTCTGCAAAATATGCTAACAAGAGCAGAGCCTGGCTAGGATCTTTTTCTATAATCAGTCCCATCAACGCAATGAAACCTAGTGACCAAGTGTCCCAGTTTTTAACCACTGCTCTGGCTGAGGCATTTTTCTCAATGACTGTCAAGGCTGTCATCAAGATCTTGAATTACCTCGGTGGGGACGTGTACTATAATGTGGGACCTAGGGAGCTGTAAACAGAAAGGTTCAATGTAGCCATGGGAGACAAAAGCTGGGCAACACAATTATCTGGATAAGGCAGAACATCTCTCCTTGAAGTACTGATGGTCTCAGAACTCCTCCAGGTGCTGGTTAATGCTGGAGATGCATCCTGTCCCAAATATGTCCCTCCTACCTCCCCAGGAGAGAAAGCTGCTGTGGAACCAAAATTCCTTTCTAAGGCTAGGTCAAACAGCCTAACCCTCCCTTCTTCTGGCAATCAATTAATAAACTTCAGGTATTACACATGGTACTAGCCTCTGTCACGAAACACTCCCCCTGGTGCACCCCCAAGTCATTACCTTCCATTTCTGACAGCACTTCCTGTGGGAGCAGGAATAAACAAATTTTATAGCCTTCAAGAAAAGACGTGACCATAAAAACATATAAAAAATAAATTAATAAAAATAAAAATAGGACTGATAAAATAATCCACAACCAACATATTTATAAATACACGCTCAAAACAGCTACTGCCCAAGCCCCTGTGTTGTCCAGGTCTGTAGGTTTTCCAAGATAGGTAACCTCCTCAACGCATTATTATTAGCATGATATTTTCTTAGCCTTTAGCAAGTCTTATATATTCTTACTAGTGCTACCCAGTGTGATACTTTTTATTAAGATACGTAATCTATGGTTTGTGGCCTGTGTATGGTAAAAAATAACCCATAAATATTTATATCATCTTTGGATTCTAGAACTTATGGAAAATTATTTCTGGTTTAGCTATGATCATCTTTTCTCAGCATTTAGACCATGTAGTTTCTCAAAAGGTCCATTGACAAGGATGGTTAAAGGCTTTATTTTTTCACTATAGAAACCATATTCAAATGTGTGCCTGACCACTGGATTAGCTAACATGGAGGAGGATGGTTAGGAGTGACATGTTTTGGCTGACCAATTACAAGGGGAGCAGCCATAGTTGGCACATAAATGGGTAGTACAGTGACACTTGCACTTGAACAAGCAATGATATGCCTACTGGGATTAGCATGTGTGGAAGGATGCAATTGTTTTCCAGGCAATTACGTACATGAGTACCTCCCTGGGTGTGCAGTAGCAATTCCCACCTAAACCCTGAATATTCATGTTATTGTCTTCACTAGCCACATGAATATTCATCGGGTGTTTGGCACTTAGCTCAAGGGGGCAGTATAATTATGTACTGTTTTTTGTTTTATACATTTTTGCAGGGGGGCTGCTACTCCCATACCCCCCAGACCCCCTGCAAATTAAATATACCAACTCTGACAATTCACCAAATTGAGGAAAAGGCTAAATTGTATGCATGATGTCACTGTCAAATCTGCACAACTGTCATTTGAATATGACATCATGGCCTTTTGGGATGGCAGCCATGCAAGTGATGCCCACGCCATACCCTCATCTGCATGAACTGCCAGGGAAGTATGCATGAACAGCATCACCATTTTCCCAAGGTCACCACCATGGCTAGAAGGAGTTAGGAGCACAGAAAAAAAGCCCAGTTTTATAGACCATGTAGGCTCTCTTCACTTGGAGAAATGAATGGGTCAGTTTGGTCACTGTGCGAGAACCTTCATGGTAAAAGTGGAGGCAGGGAACCCAAAGTATTTTCAAATAATGATTTCTTGCTACCATCACACATTCTGTAGAAAAGCTCTTATCAAAACAGAGTTTCATCTATCAGCTGAAAAATGAAAATGCACATCAGCAGTTTATAACAATATTTTTTCCTGAGTCTGAAATGCCACTTTGTTCTGTTTTTTTCTTGAGCCTGTAGTATATCCTTGCAGTACAAAATGATGCAAGAGGTTTTGCAAGAGGTTTATTAAGGCTGCTAAATTCAGTAACAACTTATAACAATTAAGTATACCACTACAATTGTATTGGGACTGAACCTCAATAATAGCTTTTACTTTAGTTTTTGCAAATATAAACGTCTATCTACTGCATGTTCTAAGTTCTAATATCTTATTTTTTCCCTGAAGATACAAAACACATATCCTACTACATTCACAACACTTCTTATACGTTCTGAAAATGCTTTTTGTGTGACTAGTTTCAGGTTAACATGACACTTCAAATGTTAAATAATTGTATAATAATTGTATGAAAACATTCCTTTATGATTATTTATGGTTACATATTTCTAGGTTAGTCATCCTAAGCCATTTGTTAATAAGCAAGGCTCATATTTAATTTTGATAACTAGTGGTTCTTTTTAACAATGCAAGAATTGTATTTTACTTAAGATGAACTTAGAAACAACGAATACCAAAACCAAGTAAAAAATATATGAAGAGGATCACCAAAGGAACACTGCAGCACTCAATACAGAAAATGTATTGAAAAAAGTTAAGCGCTTTCATCAAAATCACAAGACTTCATCTGGATGAAGTGGTGATGACTGTACCCAAGGGTGAGAGACTGGTGATTGGAGCAGATTTCAATGGGCATGTTGGTGAAGGGAACAGAGGGGACGAGGAAGTGATGGGTAGGTATGGTGTTAAGCAAAGGACTGCAGAAGGTCAGATGGTAGTGGATTTTGCGAAAAGGATGGACATAGCTGTGATGAATACATATTTTAACAAGAGGGAGGAGCATAGGGTGACATACAAGAGTGGAGGAAGATGCACACAGGTGGATTATATCTTATGTAGAAGGGCCAATCTGAAGGAGATTGGAGAATGTAAAGTGGTGGCAGGGGAAAGTGTAGTTAGGCAGCATAGGATGGTGGTTTGTAGGATGACAATGGTGATCAAGAAGAGGAGGATGAGTGTGAGGGCAGCACCAAGGATCAAATGGTGGAAATTGAAAAAGGTTAATTGTGAGGTGATGTTCAGAGAAGAGTTAAGACAGGCACTGAGTGGCAGTGAAGAGTTACCGGATATCTGGGTAACTACAGCAGAGCTAGTAAGAGAGATGGCTAGAAGGGTGCTTGGTGTGACATCTGGAAAGAGGAAGGAGGACAAGGAGACCTGGTGGTGGAATGAAGAAGTACAGGAGAGTATACAGAGAAAGAGGTTGGCAAAGAAGAAGTGGGATTGTCAAAGAGATGGAGAAAGTAGACAAGAGTATAAGGAGATGAGGTGCATTGCAAAGAGAGAGGTGTCGAAGGCTAAGGATAAGGCGTATGAAGAGTTGTATAAAAGGTGGGACACTAAGGAGGGAGAATAGGACCTGTACCGATTGGCTAGACAGAGGGACCGAGCTAGTAAAAATGTGCAGCAGGTAAGGGTGATAAAGGATAATGAGGGAAACGTACTCACAAGCGAGGAGAGTGTGTTGAGCAGATGGAAAGAGTACTTTGAGGGGTTGATGAATGAAGAGAATGAGAGGGAGAGAAGGTTGGATGATGTGCGGATAGTGAATCACGAAGTGCAGTGGATTAGCAAGGAGGAAGTAAGGATAGCTATGAAGAGGATGAAGAACGGAAAGGCTGTTAGTCCAGATGACATACCTGTGGAAGCATGGAGGTGTTTAGGTGAAATGACAGTGGAGTTTTTAACTAGATTGTTTAATGAAATCTTGGAAAGTGAGAGGATGCCTGAGGAATGGAGAAAAAGTGTTTTGGTACCAATTTTTAAGAATAAGGGTGATGTGCAGAGCTGTAGTAACTACAGAGGGATTAGACTGATCAGTCACAGCATGAAGTTATGGGAAAGAGTAGTGGAAGCTAGGTTAATAAGGGAGGTGATGATTAGTGATCAGCAGTATGGTTTCATGCCAGGAAAGAGCACTACAGCACTACAGATGCGATGTTTGCTCTGAGAGTGTTGATGGAGAAGTACAGAGAAGGTCAGAAGGAGTTGCATTGTGTCTTTGTGGATTTAGAGAAAGCATATGACAGGGTGCCTAGAGAGGAGTTGTGGTATTGTATGAGGAAGTTGGGAGTGTCAGAGAAGTATGTAAGAGTGGTACAAGATATGTACGAGGGTAGTGTGACAGCGGTGAGGTCTGCGGTGGGAGTGACGGATGCATTTAAGGTGGAGGTGGGATTACATCAAGGATCAGCTCTGAGCCCTTTCTTATTTGCAATGGTGATGGACAGGTTGACAGACGAGATCAGACAGGAGTCCCCGTGGACTATGATGTTTGCAAATGACATTGTGATCTGTAGTGAGAGTAGGGAACAGGTGGAGGAGACCCTGGAGAGGTGGAGATATGCTCTAGAGAGAAGAGGAATGAAGGTCAGCAGGACTAAGACAGAATATATGTGTGTGAATGAGAGGAAGTATAGAGGAATGGTGAGGATGCAGGGAGTAGAGGTGGCGAAGGTGAATGAGTTTAAGTACTTGGGATCAAAAGTTCAGAGTAATGGTGAGTGTGGAGGAGAGGTGAAGAAGAGAGTACAGGCAGGATGGAGTGGGTGGAGAAGAGTGTCAGGAGTAATTTGTGACAGACGAGTACCAGTAAGAGTGAAAGGGGAGGTCTACAAGAGGGTAGTGAGACCAGCTATGTTATATGGGTTGGAGACAGTGGCATTGACAAAAAGGCAGGAGTCAGAGCTTGACGTGGCAGAGGTGAAGATGTTAAGATTTGCACTGGGTGTGATGAGGATGGACAGGATTAGGAATAAGTATATTAGAGGGTCAGCCCAGGTTGGAAGGTTTGGAGACAAAGCCAGAGAGGCAAGATTACGTTGGTTTGGACATGTGCTGAGGAGGGATGCAGAGTATATTGGGAAAAAGATGCTAAGGATGAAGCTGCCAGGTAACAGGAAAAGAGGAAGGCCTAAGATAAGGTTTATGGATGTGGTGAGAGAGGATATGCAGGTGGTTGGTGTGATAGAGCAAGATGCAGAGGACAGGAGGAAATGGAAACAGTTGATCTGCTGTGGCAACCCCTAACCGGAGCAGCCGAAAGAAGAAGAAGAAGAAGAGAATGTAAGGATCTTGTAACCCTCCATTTTAAATGACTTTTGCTTAATAAGATTCATTTGCTATTTTCAGCTATTATCAAAGGGAATATTTCTCCTTATTCCTTTGAGATAACTGTCATATAAACAAATTCCAGTATTTTATGGGTTCATCAGTATAAATCATCACAATAATATAAGTAGGATACAAACATATTTAATTCTTTGAATGTTAGTTCACTCGTTTTAGTGACACTGATCCCAGAACCATCATTAAAGCTCATTGGATTCCATTCAATGTTCTTAACATGAACACTGGGTAAACATAAAACACTAGTCCACCCTTTGGTTCTCTCACCACACTCATTTATGTTTTTTTTTTTATTGCTGCAAGCT
>NC_056737.1:1266573151-1266800651 GCF_019279795.1 Protopterus annectens
AGTGCTTAATATATCTCTGTTTGTGATGCTGTTTTGCAAATTCTACTGCTTTCTTACAAGTTTTTGTAATGTGTACATCCTTTCCAACCTCTTAGACCAGCAAAGCTGGACCAATCCATAAATAAAAGTGGGACAAAGGCCCAACAATAAGGACAGTTTTTTAAAATTTTGGTTTTACAAACTTGATAGAATAACAGGTTTTGCATTACTATTTTTATGATTTAATATGAGGGATATGAAGTCTGAAACTGAAATGTGTGTAATTATTGTCTAACTTCACTCTTTAATGATTTGTCAGTATAAAAGGGGGCTATATTACTTTGTCTCAATGCAATTGTAGCGAAAACCGTATCGCTGACCCTCATGCAGCGAAAATTGTTTTAGTGATTTGCTGAATTTAATGAGAGCAAGAAAATACTTGACCTACAGCACAACGGACTGACAGCTACACAAATTGAACCCACCCAAGTGGGGGTTTTCACACCCTGCACCCCCCAACTATATATACTAACTCTGAGATCGCACTAAAGTGGAGAAAAGGGCAATGTTGTGCTGTAGGGCAAGTATTTACTTGCCTTTGGTAAATACAGTGAATCGCTGAAATGATTTTTGCTGAATAAGGGTAGGTGATCTGGTGTTCACTGCAATTGCATTGCGACAAACTGATATAGACCCTATAATATTATGAGGTCAGACTGTGGACATTCTGTAAAAATCTGTACATTTGAGAGGTATGACTGTGTGAATCTTTGATGCATGAGTCCTATTAGTTGATAGAGGATACATGTATTCACATAGGTCACTGCTGTCACATCTTGATGTAATTTCTGTAAAAATCACCCACCTTATACCTACTTATATTAGGAAGTAACAGTATGGAAGGATATGCCATTTATTTGTATTCTTAGATATTTATTTTACTATTCCAGGTTGAACACTTCCCTTGGAAATCAGGCAGTTGCAAAGATGTTAGTTCTGGGGTGACTCTGTCTGATGCTAGCAGTACACAGCCATTACAAGGGTAAGTAGATGTTGTGAGCATTACCTGGCATCAATGTTACTGTACGTATGTGCGTAGGATGAAGGTTTTAGCCTCTTCAGTGGTGAGCATTTCTGCTATCCATTGCCTCTTGGCCAGTGTGAGGTCATACTGTGCACACCTACATCTGCCTGCACCCACAGCAGCTGCTGGTTTCCTCTCTGATTCCTCACCTATGGTGATCTTGCCAGTGGTGGTGGGACATGTGAGCCTTCCCCTTGGTGTTCCTGCTGAAAAAACTGTTTTCTCAGGATACTGTTCTGAAGCATGGCACAGAAGGTGAATATTTCAGCACATGTACAGAGATTGTACTGCAAGGCTCCCACAGATGTACCTAGGCACCTGAACTGTGACGACAGTAGCCCAAAGACAAGCTCTGTGATAGTTTATGTTTGAGCATGTGCCTCATTATAGTGTTGTTCATTTGGTGTGTGTACATTTCTGATGGACATCGTCAGCCACAGTTCCAGTACATGACCTGCATTTCCCAGTAAATGACCCTGTAAAATACCCCCCCCTACAAAACACCTCATACAGTTGAGAGTTGTGACAGATATGTGAGTCATGGTAACTATCTAAGTTGCCAGCACAGACATTCAGGATGATTCCCTTAGTGTTACACATGACCTGGCAGTTAATGGAGTGGAAGCCCTTTCTGTTTATGTACACACTTCCATTTTCCCTATATGGTGCTTTGATTTCTACATGTGTACAGTCTATGGCACCCAGGACTTCAGGGTAGTGTGCTACAGGGTGGAACTTCTGCATTTCCTGGCTCTGTCCTTTGTGTATGGTGAAAATATATATAGTCACTGGCGTGTTTCAGAATAGCATTCAGGAATTGATGGAGGATCCTGATGCTGATGCCTGTGACACCCCCCAACATGTCCCCTGTTGGTCTCTGGAAGGCTCCTGTAGCTTAAATTCTTAGTGCTATAAATATCTTAGTCTCCACAGGTATTGGTTTCCCCTAGTTTTGCCCTTGCTGTCAATTGCAGATGACAGTGGTTGCAGAGTTGCTGTAGTGTGTCTATCCACCCTGTAGCACTCTACAATTTCCACCTCATGCAGATTGTGATTGGCTGTGGTCTGTTAGCAGCAACAGCAGCAGCATAGACTTCAGCCTGTTGCACAGATATATGAATAAGAGCAACAGCATTTCCTAACATTCTTTTCATGTAGACTAGTTTCCATGGCTGTATTCCAGTAAGTTTTGGAATTTGCAGGGAAAACCAGCAATGAGTCACGATTGCTTTATTGTTCGTTGAATAGCTCCCTCTTGCTGGATTGGTTGATTAGCGTACAATTTAGCTGCTTATACTGTAATTAGCATGCCACAATGTTTACTGTGTTTGTGAACCTCTACACGCCATGTAGAGCCACTTACTGAATACAAAACAGTGCATTATTGTGTGTGCATTGCACCATGATGTGCACATGGGTTTAGCAGACCTGGTAGACTTTATTGAATATGTAATTCCCATACACAATAATGGATCAACAGGTTTTGCATCAACATGCATTTCTATTGCTTTTGGAATTGTTTCTCCACTTTAAGCTTTGTCTATGTAAATATTTATTTGCTATACATACTGTATATATGTTTGTGTTTTTGAAAATCAATAAAAAATATTCAGTAAAAAAAAAATGCATTTCTGAAGAACAAGAAGTACAAAGCTGTAATGTCTGCATGACTTCTTGGCTGTAATCCTCCATGTTTTAAAAGAAAAATCTAAATATTTAAGAGGAACAGGACAAAAGATGATGCAAAATCAGGCATATTCCATAAAATCAGAAGTGGGTGAAAATGAGGATAAAATGATTTCTTGAATCTACATAGCCACTCCCAAACACAAGGCAGAGTATGGGGTATAAGGTGAAATCAGGAGGAAGAAAGGAGAGTAAACTGGGAAGTGGACACTTTTGCAGGCCTAACCTTTGTTGGGATGGGTCTGGCAGTGGCCCAGTTGGTAGCAAAATGAGAGGGATATTCACATATAGTAGTCTTTGTGAGAAGTAATATTTTCTTTTACTCAATCATGAACAAAGCGGTAAACTTAGAGAGTAATGCTGCTGTATTAGGGTGTGAGCTGTAAAGCAAAAGAAGTAGAGAGTACAGCAGGGCCTGTGAAGAACAGGGCCTGAACAGAAAAAAAATATTTGTTATTATTATTATTACTATTATTATTATTATTATTATTATATCATTCCAGCAGTAGCTTAAGCTATATGGGACATCTTGATAAGAATCAGACCAGCTGGACAGCTTCCAAAGCTTTTGACCACCTTCCATATTCCCTTCTGCTTTCCATTTTGAGGGAATCGGTAAACTTAGAGACTGGGTCACCAAAACTTCAGTGATTTCTTGCTGTTGAAGAAGAGTGCTCTCCTCTGTAGGCTACAGACGATTGACACTGGCAAGTACTTCTACAAAGCTGAGCTGTTAAGTTCACCATTGGGTATAATCCTGCACAAAATTAATATTTATGAAATACATTGTTTATTTTTAGTCAGAATAACAGTTTTTCAAATTAGCATTGAGTTTTTTAGTTTGTTTGTGTCTTTCGGCCACAGCGGAACTCTGGTCTGCTAATGATTGGCAGAAGATTTTTACATGCCGAGTTGCCAGCCCTGTCACACAACCTTCAACAAAGATACGCCCATCTACGCATGTCTCCACAGAGAAGACGCTCTAGCTGAGAATCGAACAGGACAACATCTTACTGTGAAGCGACAACGCTACCGCAGCACCACCACCACAGTAAAGTATTGAGTTTTTTAGTGGTTGCCACTAATGTTTTATATCAGAATCAGATATGTTGACTTATGGTTCCCTGAGGGGAATCCCTTGTAAACATTTGCATTTTGTGAGGAAAATCATAACTTTGCCTCAGTATTCATTGCTCATGGCTTTGGATTTGATGGCTGTCATTTAAAACTTTTATCTTAAAACTTTAAATTTCTGTCACAATGTGCTACTGACTAGACTAAGCTTCTCTAAACACTTATCAAGCATCTTTTTTTGCCATTTCATCTTGATTCCCTGTAGGGATTTCCTTGTATATTTTTATTTTTTTTGAGGAAAAGTGTTTTGTTTGTGCATAACAGTGTAACAGTGTAACAGTGTTGTGAGGGCCTGAAGCTAGTGAGTTTGAAGCTTGCCACTAAAAAATGTTTTGCTCAGGCAGTATTTTTTTCCTAATAAGAGAACACTGACTCTTCTAAACTCTACTATGCTTGTCAGAAACTGTTTTTGGCTGACAGGTGTTTCTGATTCCCAGTGAGGATTCCCTTCTAAATTGACAATTCTTGACGGATTAAGTATATTTTTATTAACACTTTTAATTTGGCTGGGACTTCAGTGTTTGGTAGTTGTCAATAAGAATTTCACATGTAAGTTAATTTTGTTGTCAGGAGGTAAGGGTGACTCTGCCAAACTCCTATAACTACTTGTCAGACACTTTTTCAGGTTGACAGACAGTCCTAGTTCCCTTTGAGGATTCCCTTATAAGTTAACACTTTTTGAGGAAAAAAGGTAGCTTTTTATCAAAACTGGTTACTAAAGGTCTGGGATCAGAGTGTTTGGTGACTGGTTATATATAGCTCTATATCAGTTTGTCTCAATGCACTTGCAGTGAACACAGGATCATCAACATTCATTCAGCAAAAATCGTCTCAGCAGTTTGCTGAATTTACGGACCGACAGCTATGAAAATAAAACCCAACCTCCCAAACTATATATACCAAGTCCGAGATCACACTACAGTGAAGAAAAGGGCAAGGTTGTACTGTAGGGAAGTATTTACTTGCCCTCGGTAAATTCAGCAAATTGCTGAAATGATTTTCGCTGAATGAGTGTTGATGATCCGGTATTCACTGCAATTGCTTTGTGACAAACTGATACAGACCCTATATGTATATATGTGTGTGTGTGTGTGTGTGTGGGGGGGGGTGCGTGTATGTATACACATATATATATATATATATATATATATATATATAAACATATATATATATATATATATTATATATATATATTATTAGGGAGGAGGGAAGTTTCTTTGCTTACCAGTGGGAGTGGGAAGCACTGAGCAGCCTTTCTGTCCGATTTGGTGAAGTTTCAGCCGGAAACTAGTAGTCCATTGGTCATTTTGGGCCAATTCCTAGCTCCTTTCAGCCCCCTGCTATAAAACACGCTAAACACGCGTTTTCCAGCTTGTACCAACTCAGCACAGATCCTCGTGGTGGCCTGCAGAGTGATCCAAGCAGCAGAGAGCTAAAAGAGTGACTTTCTACCAGATATAAGTATTTTTGTGGCTTTCCCACTGTTATTAAGCTAGCGACTGCATCTTGCCCGCTTTACTGCTACTTTAAGTGATTTCTGCATTTTACACTTTTATTGCACTTTAAGTTACTAATTGTTGCAAATTGTTTCTGTAGGCTACACACTAAAGTGCGCTAGCCGATTTACAGCATTTATAGCATTTACTGTCTGTTTTTTTTTTTCCTTGTCTCTGTAATAAAACAAAAAAATCTCTTGTTTTCCGCCTTACTGAACTAGAGTAGTCCAGTTTCAGAGTTGCTGATCCCTGGGCTTTGTTTTTAGTTCCTGTTACTGATCCATTGCCTTATTAGGGAGGAGGGAAGTTTCTTTGCTTACCAGTGGGAGTGGGAAGCACTGAGCAGCCTTTCTGTCCGATTTGGTGAAGTTTCAGCCAGAAACTAGTAGTCCATTGGTTGTTTTGGGCCAATTCCTAGCTCCTTTCAGCCCCCTGCTATAAAACACGCTAAACACGCGTTTTCCAGCTTGTACCAACTCAGCACAGATCCTCGTGGTGGCCTGCAGAGTGATCCAAGCAGCAGAGAGCTAAAAGAGTGACTTTCTACCAGATATAAGTATTTTTGTGGCTTTCCCACTGTTATTTAAGCTAGCGACTGCATTTCGCCTGTTTTACTGCTACTTTAAGTGATTTCTGCATTTTACACTGTTTATTGCACTTTAAGTTACTAATTGTTGCAAATTGTTTCTGTAGGCTACACACTAAAGTGCGCTAGCCGATTTACAGCATTTATAGCATTTACTGTCTGTTTTTTCCTTGTCTCTGTAATAAAACAAAAAAAAATCTCTTGTTTTCCTGCCTTACTGAACTAGAGTAGTCCAGTTTCAGAGTTGCTGATCCCTGGGCTTTGTTTTTAGTTCCTGTTACTGATTCATTGCCTTATTAGGGAGGAGGGAAGTTTCTTTGCTTACCAGTGGGAGTGGGAAGCACTGAGCAGCCTTTCTGTCCGATTTGGTGAAGTTTCAGCCAGAAACTAGTAGTCCATTGGTTGTTTTGGGCCAATTCCTAGCTCCTTTCAGCCCCCTGCTATAAAACACGCTAAACACGCGTTTTCCAGCTTGTACCAACTCAGCACAGATCCTCGTGGCGGCCTGCAGGGTGATCCAAGCAGCAGAGAGCTAAAAGAGTGACTTTCTACCAGATATAAGTATTTTTTGTGGCTTTCCCACTGTTATTTAAGCTAGCAACTGCATTTCGCCTGTTTTATTGCTAATTTAAGTGATTTCTGCATTTTACACTGTTTATTGCACTTTAAGTTACTAATTGTTGCAAATTGTTTCTGTAGGCTACACACTAAAGTGCGCTAGCCGATTTACAGCAATTACTGTCTGTTTTTTTCCTTGTCTCTGTAATAAAACAAAAATTCTCTTGTTTTCCCGCCTTACTGAACTAGAGTAGTCCAGTTTCAGAGTTGCTGATCCCTGGGCTTTGTTTTTAGTTCCTGTTACTGATCCATTGCCTTATTAGGAAGGAGGGAAGTTTCTTTGCTTACCAGTGGGAGTGGGAAGCACTGAGCGGCCTTTTTGTCTGATTTGGTGAAGTTTCAGCCAGAAACTAGTAGTCCATTGGTCGTTTTGGGCCAATTCCCAGCTCCCTTCAGCCCCCTGCTATAAAACACGCTAAACGCGTGTAAGCGAGATTTAGCGCGGAGTTACCACTGTTGCACACAAGAGCAGCGGCGGTTAAACAAGGTTAAACTATTTGGGCCATCTAAATTCCACTCTTCCAATTTTCCCTTAAAACTACCTTCCTCGAGCTGTACTGCTGATCTAACCAGCATATCCTATAACTGAAAAGTTCATCTCTACTTGATTCCCAAGTAGACTATTCTCTATCTGTAAAGCCTAGCACTTACTCCTACAGTACTTGCACCTTGATAAAGCACTCTTATTATAGATAGTACCCCACCAGCCTAAAACCCACTTCCCGGAGTCCTTTGAAAGTCTCTTTATCTACTACTTCTAGTATGTCGAGGATCAGTTGCTAGTGTCCTCTCCAGCTCAACTGGTGAACCTGGGAATATTGAGGCAATGTTACAACTGCCTCATGTACACAGACAATCCTCTCCTTCTCCCACAAAACACAAATACATGCGAGAGATGCAACTATACGGCCAAACTGGAGGCTGAGCTCTCTCAACATAGGACTGGCAAGACCAGACAGGAGGAGAAGGTAACCACACACAATACATACCCAGTCACACATGGTACCATCACAACTTCAAATCATACACATACTCACACAAAGACATACTGGAGGCTCTGATCAAAATTTACCAAAACAGCAGAGGCCACCAAAGCAGACACCCAAACAACTACCACCTCACGACCCAACACATGCAACACATAGACCACACAGTCAGAGTGTCAAACAGTCACAGCCCTTAAGGCCAAACAAAATGCCAGACACACTTGTCATTGGTGATTCCATAGTCAGACACACTGACGCCCCGCCACCAGACTGAGTAAAGAGAAGGTCACAGTAAGCTGCCTGTCAGGCGCTAGAATCCGCCACATAACGCAAGCACTCAGGTCTCTCAACAGCAGGTACAAGTACGACTCAGTCATTGTCCACGCTGGTGTCAACGACCTGAGACGTACCTCCTTGGACTACATGAAAAGGGACATCGAGGAGCTCTCTGATTATGTAGCCCAGGCAGGTATGACCCTGACCTTGAGCAGTATCCTACCTTCACCTAGAATGATGCCACAATACAGTGATAAGATGATCAGCTTTAATAATTGGCTTAAATTCTGGTGTCATTCAAAGGGGATCCAATGTCTGTCTGCCTGGGATGACATGCTGGACAAGCCACGCTGCTTCGCAAGGGACGGCTTGCACCTGTCACCCCTGGGCTTCCGGATATTGGCAAAGGCTCTTGCCACTCCCATAGTGCCTTTTATGGCAAGGCTCAAATTCTAAACCTACCACCCTAGAACACCAAAAAGGAAAAAAACTAAGGGTAATGCTGCTCAATGCCAGAAGTCTCAATCTCAAGATGCACGCACTCGAGGCCCTTCTCAATATGGAGAACATCGATGTCTGTGCTGTGACAGAAACCTGGTTCAAGGCTCCTGAGAGCACCCCAGCACTAACAGGTTTCACCTCATATCATGCCCGCGCCCCAAAATCCGGACAACACCAAGAAAGGAGGGGTGTCCATATTCATAAAGGACACCCACACCTCAAGGTTGGTGGCAACGCATGATGCATCGGAGACCATCCAGGTGCAATTAACCATAGGCAAGACTGCTCTGCAATTTGTAGCATGTTACAGGCCACCCTCTCAAACTCAGGAACCTCACATGGCCTTCCTGAAAACATTGGAGGATAAATGTATCTCCAAACACCATCATACTAGGTGACTTTAACTACCCTAATATAGACTGGGAACACTACTCAAGCCCGAACACTCTAACCCAAAGATTCCTGGAGTTCATAAACTCAAATGCCATGGAACAACTAGTCACCATCCCCACAAGAGGAGAAAACATACTTGATCTCATCATCACGAACATGGGATCAAAATGTTCAACACCGAAGTATACCCCTGACTGGTGAGATCAGATCATTAACTAATCTCGCTGGAGGTCCTCATCCCGCCCCACCTGAAACAAAAAAGACCACAGTGAAAAACTTCTCAAAAGCCGATTTCACACTTCTAAAAACTAGTGTGGTCTCCTTTAAGGCCCCTGAGCCAGTGGTAAACATTACTCAAACCGCTGAATCACTTACAAATGCCTTCTACCAGCACCTACAGGACTGCATGGATCAGGCAATCCCAAACAAAACTAAGACTCTCTGTACCAAAGGCAAGCGTCCAGTCTGGTGGACCCCAGCCATAAACAAGCTCTACAACAAAAGGAGGAAGCTACTACAAGATAGAGCAAAATCCTTGAAAGGTAAGACACCTTTGATCATTATAAGTAAAAACTAAGAGCTCTCATAAAATCATCCAAGGCAAATTTTGAGAGAAAAATCGCCAAGGACTCTAAAGAGAATCATAAGGCCTTCTTTAGCTATGTTAGAAACCTAGGAGGAAACTCCCAGATATGCTCAGAATTAGTTCAAAATGATGTGAAAATTACTGAACCTACACACATTGCCAACATACTGGCTGACAGGTTCAGTGCAAACTTCTCCCCTCCCCAAAAGGAGAGATATCTATTCCAGAGGATTGTAGCCCCCAAACATCTCCAACGCCCAGGTGAGAACTGCCCTCACTAAGGCAAAAACACAGCATCCATGGGACCGGATGGTGTCCCCGGCTGTGTGCTTCATGAACTCAATGAGGAATTAAACCCACAGTTAGGACAGCTGTTTAATCTTAGCCTCACCTCAGGATACGCACCCAAGGAGTGGCGACGGCGACTGTGGTCCCACTTCATAAGGGCGGTGCCTCCACAGACCCTGGAAATTACCGCCCCATTAGCTTGACAAGCCTTATCTGCAAAGCCATGGAGAGGATCATAATGGAACTCATAAATAAAGACATAGGGAACTTGCAGACTTTGGATCCAACTCAGTTTGGCTTTGTCAAAGGCAGATCCTGCCTCTTAAACTTGGTTGACTTTTTCGAGACAGTCACCAAGGCCATTGATGAGGAAAGGCAGTCCATACAGCCTACCTCGACCTGGCAAAGGCCTTGACACAATACCCCACTCAGGTATCATCGAAAAACTCATCAGCTTGAATGTAAACCCATACATCACAAGATGGGTTGCAAACTGGCTAAGTGACAGAACCCACAGGGTCAGAGTTGCTGGAGCCATGTCAGACTCAAAGCCTGTCACAAGTGGTGTCCCACAGGGCTCAGTCCTGGGTCCACTCTTGTTCGGCATCTACTTTTCTGAAGTACAAGCAAACACAGGAGGGTTATGGCTGACAAAGTTTGCAGATGACTGCAAACTGGGCCATAGTCGAAAACACATCTGACACAGATATCCTCCAGAAGGGCCTCACAGAAATGGATAACTGGTGCCAGAGCCATGGCCTGAAGTTAAACACCAAAAATGCATAGTCATACCCTTTGGGAAAAACAAGGCTACCCCTAGCTACCATATAGGTGGCAATCCACTGAGCACAGAAAAAGTCATCAGAGATCTGGGGACCCAGGTTGACAGTAGCCTTCGTTTGACACTCATGTTGCTAAAGTAGTTAGGAAAACCTTCTATATCACCCACCTGATCATGAAGGGATTCACATCTAGATCAAGGGAGGTCATCGTCCCCTGTACTCATCACTTATTAGACCTATGATTGAGTACAATGCCCGCTCGAATGTATCTGACCAGACACCTGCTGCAGCTTGAAAGGCCCCAAAAGTTCCTCACCAAAAGGATAAAGGGTCTCAAAAATATGTCTTATGCTGCCCGACTGAAAGAACTCCAGCTCTATTCAGTCTCATACCGCTTGCTCAGAGGTGACCTGTGCCTGACATATAAGGCCATGTCAAACCCAGATTTGATGAATATGCTTCACCTCAAAAATCTAGATCCCTCAGAACCACAAGGGCGGGAGACTTAAACCTTGACACGGTTATAAATAGAACGTGCTGGAGGGACAGATTCATCACCCAGAGACTCCCTATGCTGTGGAACAAAATCCCGGTACATGTGAGGCAGAGCACCTCTCTGGTCTTGTTCAAGAGGAATCTTGACCAATGGATGGGAGATTGCAGATATACCCCAGGGATTACTTCAGCGTCACTGCTTGACAGAGGCACAGCAAAATGATAGGCATAGTTTTTATTCAAACTAAAGGGGTGGCGAAAGCCACATAACTATGGGCTAGGCTTATAAATGCCCTTGGGCAGATAGCCTAGTATGAACCTATGAACCTATGAACCTATATATATATATATATATATATATAAACATATATATATATATATATATATATATATATATATATATATATATATATATATATATATATATATATATATATATAGGAGTGCTACAGAATCCTGAAAGCCCAAAATCCTGAAGACCAAAATCTCAAAAGTTCAAAATACTGAAAACTCAAAATACTGAAAACACACAGGATATCAACAATTACTATAGTCCAGCACAAGTACATACAGAAACATATTACCCTTAAACAATGCGCAGGACCCCCCACAGCCTCTGCTACTTAAACATATCAACTCCACAACTGCACTTCACTACACTAAGTGCAATCTCAGAGTTGATATATTTAAGTAGCAGGGGGTGTGGGGGGGTGCAGGGGGGCTTGCCCCCTGCTTATACTTGGAGAAGAGTAATATGGTTTGTGTTTTATTTGTTTCTGTATGTACTTGTGCTGGAATATAGTAAGTGTTGGTATCTTGTGTGTTTTCAGTATTTTAAGTTTTCAATACTTTGAACTTTCGAGATTTTGGTCTCAGGATTCAGGATTTTAGCTTTCAGGATTCTGTAGCACTCCTATATACATTTATGGGCAGCACAGTGGTGCAGCGGATAACGTTGCTGCCTCACAGCAAGAGGTTCTCTGGTTCAATTCTTGGCTGGGGTGCCTTCAGTCTGGAGCTTGCATGCTCTCCCTGTGTTCGTGTGGGTTTCCTCTGGGTACTCTGGTTTCCTCCCACATTCCAAAGACATGCATCTGGAGCATTTCTCCCTGGGCCTCCACTGAAAACCGGCTCTGTAGAACCTAGTTGGACTTTCCCAGTCAACAAATGTTAAATATATATATATATATATATATATATATATATATATATATATATATATATATATATATATATATATATATGTATATATATATATATATACATATATAAAACATAGTACCTCAAAGATTAACTTTTCAGTGATGAGGTAAAATTGATTTTTAATAGACTCTGCCCACTTTTCAGGCAACGGTTACAGTTAGAACTTGGACCTGGGCTCTAGTAACCTGATTGTTCCTTCAGAAAAAAAATATCTGGGGGGCTTTGGTCTTGATTCGGGCAATCTTTGTCTCAGTTGTTGATGTGTGACTTTGTTGTGGCCATCTGATGTTCCTCGAACCACTCTTTATTTTCCTGTCCCTCTGATCAGCTCTTCAGGAAGTGACTTATGACTTGGGGGGTGGGGGGGGGCATCCTCTGCATCTGTTCAGCTACCTTGTCCAGTTTAGGAAGACTCACTCTTATTAGCACCAGTAAAGGGACTGATAGATTCTCCATAGCTAATCCACTACGGGTTTTATTTATGGGGAAGAGACCATTTTTTAAACCTCTCTCTCGCTCTCTCTCTCTCTCTCTCTCTCTCTCTGTTTTTTGGGGACCTTCAAAGTAAGAAAACATACATAAAACAAGACCTTTTATAGGTTCATTTTTTTTCAAAAAACTTTTTATTGAATTATTAATATATGCATATTTACAATACAACAAGAACACAATAACCAAAATGAACATTGGATATAAGAGCATGGGAGTTCAAGTATAAATGCAAGACTATAACAATGTAAATGCAAGAACTCCAAACAGGACAACTATAACATAACTATATACAAAGTATGAATATGTTAAACCAGAGGCAACAAAGTATATAAGCCTGTATATAAAGGAGTATGCATGTAAATGTAAGTGAGAGAGAGCTAGGTTAATAAAACTATAAAAAAAAAAATGACAGGGATTATTAAACACTATCCAAGATGTGTAATACCTTTTCTAAGACTTTATTGTTAAGAGCTAACTTCTTTGGACTCTTCACCAGTAATTTCTGAGCTGAAATATAAGAGTAGGCTAAGGTTCTAAAGTTATTCCAATTTAGTTTGGTGCGGTCTAACCAATTTTTAGTAATATAAAACTTAATGAGTGAACAAATATAAACTAACACATGTGCATCAAATTTTGATAGATGAATAATAGGAATATGAAGAATCGCTAATTCCCAAGATAGTGTGGATTTTTGGTATCCCGTTTTTTGTAATCTGATTTTAAGGGAGGTCCAAAGTTTATGTGAGTGCTGACAGGACCACAAAATATGTAAGAGATCAGCATTAAAAGAAGAACAGCAAGAACATGAGGAGGGAATTCTGGAGTCAAACTTGTTAAGTTTGGAAGGAGTATGATATGCATTATTAAATATCATTAACTGGGTATAAAAAAGCTTCTTGAATGGGGAATAGTCTAAAGTATCCTTGATGGCTGAAAGTTTCTATGTTAAAGACAAATGGACATTCTGTTTATCCCAATAATCAGAAAATAGACAAGTATTATTATGTATTATCTGATTAACCAGATTATAAGATTTAGATAACATCTTCTGTGGTAATGTTAGAGCTTGTATAACAGTGGTAAGATTTGTAAAATCATTTATACTTACTTTAATGTGAGCAAATTTCACAATGATGCTATCTCTCAATTGACGTAGTATAGTAATGTAATTAATATTTTCTTTCAGCTTTATGCATAGGTTAGTGAGAGATAAAACGTTATATTGTAGCAAGTCCCACACAGTGAAACTTTGAATAAGTGGAAATTTAGAAAGATTAAAAGGTACATTATTAAACTGGATATTAGGATTTAAGTGTAAAGGTTGTGTTAGTTGAAAAATGCTATCTAGATTAATGAGTTTTATTAATTCTTGAAAATAATTGATCTTTTGTTTTAAGGGTTTGGAAATTTTCAGAATGTTAGCAGCTACCTTAGAAAGGAAAGGAAGAGCAATCGGGTTAATATTTTTACTTGAAATGTATTGATGCCATAATTTGGTCCAAATGGGGTACTGCCTATACCTATCAGTTTTCAAGTTCACAATGTTGAGTAGTTTGTTAGCCGAAATAATTAAATAATACATGTAAAAGTTCGGAAGACCTAGGCCTCCTTTATTTTTAGGACACGTTAATTTAAGATATGATATTCTGACTGACTTAGGAGACCAGATAAATCTAGCTAATTCCTTATTGACTTTTGTAAAGAAAGATTTAGGAATAATCTGGTCTATGGCATTAAATTGAAATAGGAGTCTAGGGAGTATATTCATTTTGACTATCGCTGCTTTGGATAAGAGTGATATATTAAGTAATTCCCATCTATGTAAATCTAAAACTATTAATGACCATACTCTGTGAATATTATTTTGAAATGTAGAAAGACCATTATGCTCAGTTTGAGTACCTAGGTATTTAATTGCATAGGTGAAAGAAAAAGGGGAATCTGAAAATATGTGAGGTTTATGGGCAGATGGATTTATAGGAAAGATGAAAGTTTTATGAGAATTCACCTGATAATCAGAGGCCTGTGAAAATTTATTAATAATATTGATTATTTTCACAAGGTCTGTAGTAGGTGTTTGGAGGTATAAAACCAAGTCATCCGCAAATGCAGAAAAGGGCACCTCAGTATTTAAAATTTTGGGAATCTTGTGAAAAGTGTTTTGTGTTATATATAATAACATTGGCTCTAAGTATAGATTCAAAAGAAAAGGAGATAATGGGCATCCCTCTCTCGTACCATTAGTGATTTTTATAATCTTAGAGGCATTTCTATTGATATGAAGAAAGGTGGAAGAATCCTTATATAAAACTTTAATAAAATCAATAAAAGTATTAGGTATATTAAAGCAAGGCATAGTACGAAAAAGAAAGTCACAATTTACTCTGTCAAAAGCTTTCGAAGTGTCAAGGATCAGTGCATATATAGGATTTCTATCTTTTTTTGCGAAGTGTATAAAGGCATCTAGAGATAAAGTATTGTCCCATACATGCCTGTGGGACATAAAGCCTGATTGATCTGGGGAAATTAATGATGTTAGAACTTTTTTCAATCTCTCAGCTAATAAGGAGGCTAAAATTTTAATGTCAATATTAATTAAGGAGATAGGTCTATAATTGTCTTTATTATTTTTTAGAATTAATATGGTTTTTGAGACATTCCAATGTAAATCTGATATACCATTTATTTTTATGTAGTTAAAAACTTTAAGAAGAAAAGGTACAAGAATTGACTTGTGAGTCTTATAAAATTCTGGTGTAAATCCATCCGGACCTGGGGATTTATTAGTTTTAATCTTGTCAATGACTTCTGAAATTTCTTGAGATCTCAAAGGGGCCGATAGTGTTTTCTTTTGTTAATCATTCAGTAGTGGGAATTTAATGGAAGATATAAAACTTTCAATATGCTGTGTAGTCATAGGGTCAGGCTCTTTAGAGTATACATCTGAAAACAAGGTAGTGAAAAGATGCATAATTTCTAATTCTGTATTATATATCTTGTTGTTATAGTGTATGGGTGCTATTCTAGGTAAGGACTGATTATTTTTAATTATTCTGGCGAGAACTTTAGAGGGGACTTGAGCCCATTCAGAATAAGTAGCTAAGAGCCTTTGTTCTATTATAGAGAGATTATGTTGGTGTAGTAGTAAAAGTTCTTTTTGGAATTCACAAATTTGTAGATATATAGAAGAATCAGGATTCAATCTGTGCTGGTTTTCTAAAGTTTGGATTTTTAGTTTTAACGAGGATTCTTTATTTCTATACTGTTTTTTAAGATAAGAAGCCTTGCTAATTAACTCTCCTCTAAGGTTTGCCTTACAAGCAGCCCATTGAACATCATATGGAATGTCTGATGTATCAAGACTGGAAAACATTTATTGTATAATCTCAGTAATTATAACATGGATATTCTTATTTAAGAGAAGGTTGTTGTTAAATGTCCATCTATTTTGTGTATATATGCGTGGCCTCGTTATATCAAAGCTAATCTTAAGTGATATCCTTGAATGATCAGATAAAAATCTAGGCTCCATGAAGTATTCAATTTTTTGATGCATAAGAAAAACAGAAACAAGAAAAAAATCTAGTCTTGACCATGCATTATAACATTTAGAATAATATGTATATCTATCTTTCCTGTCAGTATGTACATTGAGGGTAATGGAATCTATAAGGTTGAGGTCTAACATTAATTCTTCTGGGGCAATAGATGCTTGGTGATTATATGAAATTGATCTACTAGTACGATCGATATCAGGATTAATAACGGCATTCCAATCCCCACCCATAATAATATAATGATCCTTGAAAGATGAAAGAATATTACATATCTGAATAAAGAAAATATGTTGGTGGTCACAAGGACTATATAAATTAAAAAACAAGAGTGGTTTATCAATGTTAGAAAAATAAGAAGAGAAATAACACCATCTACCATCTGCGTCATAATTTATGTTTGTAATATTACCTGGAAATTTTTTTTTGACTAAAATTGCCACACCTCTTGAATTAGAGCAATCCCGGCTGCAATTATCATTTTAACCCATTTCTTATTGTTTTCTTTTTCCAGTCATCTCTATGCATGTGTGTTTCCTGCAGAAAACAAATACTGGCCTGAGATTTGAACACTAAATGAAACAGTAGTGATCTCTTAGTTTTGTTCTGTAACCCTCTGACATTCCAAGAATCAATATATAAAGACATTACATTAGTTGCTTTAAGTCTATGTATCTACTTAAGTGTTTACTCAGTAAAATCTTAAATAGTTTACTTAGTAAAATCCTAAAAAAATAGAAAATATTGAACCTAGTCTCACTGTATAAATTATATTGTATGTTACTGCCTCTCAAAAGTTCCAAAATCAAAACCAGTTCCCTCCATTCTAACCCGGTGCCTACCCCCCCCCCCCGTCTACAACAAAAGAAGGAACATATGAATCATCACAAATAATAAAGTTAACTTTGGTTAACATAATAGAAATCATAACTGAAATAGTTCTATAAAGAGTCCTGAAAAGGACTATTATATCTTTAAACATAACTATACATATATACAAAAACATGGAAAACAAAATGTCCGTCATAGTAAAACCTCACCACACCAACTCTCCTTCTCACTGTAGTGTTTAAAATAAAATTAAATGTATTGACAAGCTTGTGGTATCCGCTAGATGTAATGTGTATATGATAGGTGTTGATAGGGATATGAACCTATTTGTGACTCTGGGATATTAGACTCAACTTTTATTAGTACCCATTTATCACCTGTTTATGTAGCTGTCATACTACATATATAAATATAAATGACGACTGTTTATATGACTTAAGAAGTGTTTAAGAAAGACAATTCTACACACAATCTTATTATTCCTAAATATCATATTTCATTTGCTTACAAGCTTCACAAATTCTTGCATTCATTTTCCAATTATCCATGTAATCTAATGCAGAAATGCAGGGCAACTAGAAGTCATCCTAGCACTCATTGGGTGCAAGATGGAGAAAATAAAAACAGGATAGGATGCTAATCCATCACATGGTGCACATATGTACTTGTGTACTTGCAGGCAACATGATGAATTTCCAATTCACCTACAACAGTATTTTAGGACTGGAAAGGAAACTATGGTATTCAATCACCCCCCACATACACATATGTAGGGAGGACATGAGGATTTTGTTGAGAATCAAAGTGGAGAATAAAGTGCTGTGAGATAGTGAAGCTATCTGCTTTGATACCGTACACACTGTACAAACACATACCTCACGACTAACATTGAAAGTTATTCCTGCGACACTGTTTTTGCATAAACAGACACAAACTATGCAATATTCTACTAAGTATAATTGAACAAAGTTAATGTAGCTGATGAAAGTCAAATTAAAAGCAACATTCTAACATAGAGAAAAGAAAAAAGCAATGTGTAAATGGAATATAAATGGTTCTTAGCAACTTTTCTCTTTTGAAAGCTAAACCTTGAGTGTGTCTTAATGTTCGTGTTAGGCATGACAGGCACGTCAAACCGAAGGTTTACCGGAATATAAAAAAAAGTGCTCTGCATGACTGAAGAGGCAACGTCATCTCTATGGGTCTCAGCAACGATCACAGAAGAAACCAATTGTGGCATTCCAATATACAAAATGAAACTAAAGGGTAAGCAGGATTGCAATACAGAGAAAAGTCTCATCCAGCTACCATGTAAGTCGAAGACAATAAGCTATATACGTAGCTACAGTCTATGTTAGGTGAGTGTGCCTTCATAAAGATAGATCGATGTGATACAGTCACTACAATTGTCATCGAACAAAAGTTCCTATTGGCATAAAGCACTAGTTTTAAATGTAGAATGGATGCGAAACATGAAAGATAGCTAGCCAAGATTGTCATCTCAACACAGTTTAGTACTTCACAATTCAGAGTAAAAGCGGCATAACAAATGCACAACATATGAATAAAACTAGATTAGCACAATGACTTATAAGCCACCAGAGATTGGCCAGTTCTTGCTAAGCTTCTCATGTTGTGGTGGGCACTACTTTAAAAAGCTTTAGAAAAGTGTCTTGTGCTTCTTGCACAGTATTCACTGACTGTCTCTTGTCTTTATAAGTAAATGTTAATGCATTTGGGTATCGCATCTGAAATTTTATACCACGTTTGATTAGGTCAGCACAGTAAGGAGACAGCTTCTGCCTGTCTAACTTAATTTGATGCGGTAAATCCTGTGAGAAAGTGAGTTTGTGATTATTCCATACAAACTGTCTGCGTTTACGAGCTGTAACCAAAATCTTCTGGGCATCTTGAAAGTTCAAAATCTTGGTGTAGATCAGTCAGGGTACAGTGGTTACTTGACGAGAAAGTATGGCTCTGTGTGCTCTTTCTACTACTAGGTTTTCAGAGTCACTGTCTAAAGTGAGAAGTGCTGAAAAAATCTGTTTTGTGATTTTAAGTAAATCTTGGTTATCGTATGATTCTGGCAAACCTCTTATTAATATATTGTTGCAACGGCTTCTCACTTCCAAGTCCAGGAGTTTATATTGTATTTCAGTAAGCAGTGAATCTTTAGCACACAAGTCTTTATTTATTGAATCTATTTGGATTTCCATAGTATGATTTTTACCTTCAAGTGTGTCCATCCTATCTGTTATTTGTTTTAATGTTTTGCCAAAGTCTGTAAGCTGAGTAGAAAAACCTTGTATGGCTGAATGAATTGGTTGTAAAGCCATTTTTAAGTCTTCCATATGGAAATTTCGGTCAGTTTTTTCTTTAGCATTTGTTTTTGGAGTGTCACTTACTTGTTTATTGCTTCCGAGTCTTTTAGAACTTGTATCTTTCTCCGGAAATGATAATGACAATGAAGAGAATTTGGCCTTGGTAGTTTGTGTTTCCATGGTGTCAGAGTTTCCAGCCATGCCTTAGATGAGAGTACTTCAGTAGGATACACTCAAAGCTACAAACCCCTTGGATGCACGTGGCCCAGGCTACACAGGCTGAGAGAAGTTTAATTTTTTCCACAAAAGAGATTTGACTGGATTTTTTGATAGAAGAACGATCTTTTCTTAATGACCAGATACACAGTTATTTACTAGACCAAATCCTGTGAGAACACCACACTGAAAGTTGTTTAAATTGTCGGTTTTTAGCTGATTTGTGAGGAGTTTCGTGTGAAAGGTGTCAACTAGACGACCACCATCTTGGAATCCATTTTATAGGTTCATAGGTTGGTACTGGGCTATCTGCCCAAAGGCATATATTAGCCCAGCCACGTTGTGCGGTATTCACACTGATAAAGGAGAATTGGCTGGGCTTGGAAAAGGTTATTCAAGGCATTCAGAAAATAATAATAATATTAATAATAATAATAATAATAATAATAATGATAATAATAATTCCAGACTTGAAATAAAGGTATTATACTTTGTTACAGTTCCTCCTACCATGTCACCAGCTTTTGTGCATGTCTTGTTTATTGTCAGTATTTTATCTGATAATCAGTCACTTCCCCTATCAGTTTGACAAATGAAGTAAGAGCCCCAGACCTACAGATTCCTTATTTCTGCTGGATTATTCTGAATCCCCATAGTATTCCTTGCATTCCAGTTATTTAAACTCTCTCTGAGATGTGCTAATGACATTACTAATGCTGCTTCATGAGCTGCTGATATTGAACAGCGTTGACAACAGTTGATGCCAGACCTGAGATCCTATATGGTTTTTTGCATAAAGAAGTATTCTTTTGAAACATCTTCTGTCAGAGTCTTCTAAAAGTGTGATGAAAGATATACTTATTTCAGGGGTTTATTCTTTTTATTAACACTCACACCAGTATTTCTACCACCTGTTATTAGGTTGGATATTCACAGTATGGTTTTTATTAGGTGCCTGAACTCTAGGGAATCTTAGATCTTCCACACAGAGAAGTTTCCTCATTATTTGCTTTAGAATATATAAAAACTTTTCTGCTGGTCAGGGATCAAAATAAAATTCTGCAAGCTATTACAGGGAGTTTCAAGTTGATACAAGGGTCCACCCTTAAGCTAACACTATCTAAGAACAGACTGACTTTATGCCCCCAAATGTGTTTTTCCCTTTGCACCCTATCAGTCTTATAAAGCTTTCCCCAAGTATATGTTCCCACTTTCCTCTGTGGCTCCACATACCTTTAGACACTTGGGTATTGAGAATCTTTGAAAAAGCTACAATTTGAAGTGGATTGACCTTTCACCTTTTCTAGGGATGCCTCTGCATCCATGCAGCCAACCTCCCTCTTATCCTAGATCACCTGATGTTCAGAGGTTATGGAACCTGTAGCTCCAAAATTAACCAGAAAATATTTTCTTCAAGAATCTTTTGGGTACCCAAGAAAGAAGTAATCTGAAGATGGGGCCTAGACCTTTCTTTCTAAATATTTACATTTCAGTTCTCAAAGTTGTCAGACAATTTTTACCTTTTTCTCTGCTTGGTTGCATTTTCAGTTTTTCTGGCTCACCATTTGCTGTGTTAGCAGATCTAAGAGTGTTAAAAAAGGGCTTGGTCCCTATAATAGGTCATTGCAAGTGACAGGGCAGTTGCTTTTTCTTTTTTTAAGTAAACCGACCTAACAGATTTTTTTACAAGTTGTTAAGAATCTCAGACATGAGGAAAAGATCTTTCTCAGCCTGGTATTTCTGGAGAGCATGGAGAAATATTTTCACATTTTCTCACAATACAATTTATTTCTGGAATGTCATTGGGACATATTCCTTATGATAGTTTTCTTTCCTTAGGACAACATGGAATATTACTAGCAGCAGTTTCTGAGAATGTTCAGTGAAACTCTGGTATTTCCCTGGAAATATCTCAAAATTATAGGTTTTACGGCTTTGTTATTTTTATGATTTGTTTGGCCACACTTCACATGAGACAAACTATTACTGTACTTCCAGATCCTACTCGGTCTGTAACCACAGATGCATCAGACTTTGACTGACAGCTCTCTCCAAGAGCAGACAAGTCCAGGGCTTCTGGAACACAAATGTTAAGAGATGATGTCTCTAAAAATGTTTTCTAATATCTGACCCATCTATTGATACTGGACTGTATGATTGTACTCACAGACAATAACACAGTGATGTGTTACAGAAACAAACAGGGGGTAACCAGGTAAAACCACTCCCTCCAAGGCAGACTAGCAACATTCCATTAGTGTAAAACATTGCTGCAGACAAGCTAAACAGGACCAGGACAGACCCTCACAAATGCATGTTATCCCAAGTGGGTCTTCCAGGAAGTGGCCCATCTGTTAGTAAATTCTCAAGTATATCTGTTTGCTTCCAGTTACAACAGACACGCATTCTGTTCCAGAACTCCTTGCACAAAGGCCTGGAAGTCAGATGCTTTTCAAGTCCCATAGATGGGAATTTTCTATATAATTTTCCACCCTTTCCTGTGATAACTACAGTTCTTGTTGAGATTCAGAAGGACTCCCAAAATACAATTGTGGTGACTCCCTTTTGGCCCAAGCAACAGTGGTTCTCCCTTCTTCTGAATATGGCCAAGGATAAGTACTACAAGATTCTTTCCAAAATGGTCATATAAGACAGGGGTTTTTTGGACACTCCCCAATCTTCATCTTCTCCAGATTGACTACTTGTATGTCAAAATATTTAACCCTTTTAGGCACATTGTTTTCTGAAAATGTGCAGCAGGTATTAAAAGAGGCAAAGGATCCTACCACTAGAAAATCATAAATAAGTATGTGGAAAAGATTTTCTAGTTGTTACTATTCCTAGAACCAGACCCTTTTAGGCTCTGACAGGACTGGTTTCATATTTGTATGAGTTATAATCCTTTGGCCTTTCTTCCTCGTCTATCATGATTTACCTCTCAGCTGTATCTGATTGTCTGCACTGAGTTCCTCTTCTTTCCTACTCTTTCGCAAGTGAAGCAGATTTTTTAAATGGGGTTTTACATACCAACCTCCCTAGAACACTGACACTGATGGCTCCTTCCTACGATCTTAATTTTGTGTTAAGAAAACTTACACTGCTTCTCGTGGAACCTGATTAATTAGCTGATTTGAAGTTCTTATCCTGGAAAAGTGTTATCTTTTGTTCCACCTTCTGCAAGAAGAGCATGCGATTTACATACTCTTATGGTGATCATCTCTGTGTCATTCATTTTAAAGATAGAGTTATTTTGAGAACAAATCATTCCTTTATGTTTAAGGTCTTTTCAGACTTTACTTAAACCAGGCTATTGATCTTCCTGCTTTTCTATCCAGAACCAAAATATAAAGAAGAAAAAATTTCACATGTTCTGGATTTCATCAGGCAACTCAGATACTAAACTAAAACCTTCAGGAGTGTCGACCAGCTGCCTGTCTCCTCTAAAGGAAACAAAGAAGAACAAGCATTGTGAAAACAGACAGTTTCCAAATGGTTATCTCATGCTATTGTTTTTATTATTCCCATCTTATAAAGTCACTTTCAACAAAAGCAAGGAACGTTTTTCCAGGTTTCTGGCTATTTTTGTAGCTTATTGGAAAAGGGTGGCCTCTAGAAATGTTCTAGAAATAACAGTTTGGTCTTTTGTGCATACCTTTCCCAAGCAGTACAAACTAGATTTATTTCTGTAGGTCCTGACCAGACTCTACTCAGTCTAGTCTCCAGGAGCTCCTGGACTCTGATCCATCTCCCTCCTCCATTTGACCAGTTTTCCTCCTTCCTTGCTTTCTAAGCTCTGGTGCTTGTCCCATATAGCTTAGGTTCCTACAGCAGTGATCTAATAACAAACATAGTATAGTTGTGCAAGTAAACCTATCCTAACAGTAGATGTTCAAATAAATCACACCTGTAGCAACTGTCTCCTTCCTCCATTTCTCTAATTTTGATATTTCTATGCCAGGATGTACAATTGTTATTATTATAGATTCTATTAGTCACTGCTTTAGCTTCCCTCTTTTGAGAAAGAAAGCGCTGAAGTTTTGGCATCCCAACCACTAAGTTTATCCTGCTTCCCTCACACAAGACAATGGATAGGGTGCATGGAAGATCTAAAGATTTGGAAGCTGGTTGGTTGGTTCAGTCCACGGCAGGACATCTTATACAGCTCAGGCTACTACAGCAGTGATCAAACATTTATACTGTTATGGTAAGTTTATTTAAATAGCTGCAATTCCCACAGATCTATTTCTAAAATGGGGCAATACACAATAGAATGATTCTGCCTTTCAAATTGACATGGAAAGTAATTGAGGGAAGGGGCATAAAAAAGTTGTTGAGAAAAAGTAAATCAAGGCAGCAAAATAGGTTGGGGGCTCATGAGAAGAGAACTGCAGAATTCTAGAACTAAGGGATGTGGTCTATGTATGCAAAAAAAAAATTGGGGAAAATGGAGGAAAGCAGTAATACTTCAAAGGGAAGTCAAGATGTGATAGATGAAGAGATGGGCAGCAGAAAAGCAAAAAAAAAAATAAAGTAAAAAAGGACAAGAGCTTAGTAATACATGAAAAGGAAGGGATGATAGGGAGATAACAATAAAAAAGGGTAATGGGAATATTCAAGGTGATACTCAGTAATGCCAAAACGTAAGTCAGACAGGTGGATGAGAAAAAGTGGTAATGATACGTCAGAACTTCTGTTTGTCTGGCTGCCGTGGTATCATGCAGAAGGTTGACACTGCTGCATACAGGCACCCAGGCAAATGAATGTCTGCAGGGCTGGCTACCATGAAGTTGTACAAATGCCTTTTCACAGTGCTTTACTGTAAGCCGAACCTGATTATGTTATTGTAGCTACTCTCCTGGAGCAATTTGTGCAAATTACAAATTAATGGAATATATCAGCAGTTTCACTAATTTAGTCATGCCCACTTTAACAGACTTAGTAATATTTAATATTTACTTTTAGTAGTTTTAGCATTTATTTTGTGAGCGCAATCTACACGTTGAATTATTTTGCAGTAAAGTTTTAGTGTTTAGTGTTCAGCAGTTACATAGGGATGGTAGATATGACTATGCTAATGGTAATAGTATGTTAACATTGTAAGAAAAGAAAGGTTTATAAAAAGCTTTAGAGAACAGGAAATCAGAAAAAAGGAGGATTATTGTAAACTAAGAAGCCATCTCAGTGGTGGGTATAAATTTTTTTGTTAGTATTATTAATCATATTATTGTCCCCCAGGCTAATTACTCCGTCAATAAGACACCCTAAAATTGACCCAATAGTTAGGGATCGGAGAACATACGTAGACAGTAATCTGGCCTCTGGCCAACATGTGTCCAGGGTAGTAAGCAAATCATTCTATGGTGCTCAACTTATAAGTAAGGTTCAAGAATGTCATAGTGCCACTTTATTTGGCTCTTAACAGATCCATTGAGTATAATGCTCCCTTATGCATGAACCTCATTAGACATATGCCACAGCTGCAGTACACACAAAGGTTCTTTACCAGGAAAATCCAGAATCTGAACACATTGTCATATATGGATTGCCTTAAAGTCATATCTCTATACTCTGTCTCCTACATACTACTGAAAGGCGATCTATGCCTGGCATACAGGCATCCTTGGATCCAGCACTGATGGTCCTTTTGCACATCTGCAAAATGAGCAGCATCAGAATCACTAGATGCATGGATTTAAATTTTGCTTGTGACATAATTAAGACATGCTGGTGAGACAGATATAATATGTCTCAGAGGATCCCTATGCTCTGAAACAGGCTCCCCATCAATGTGAAGCAGAGCTCATCCCTAACTTTTTTAAGTGTAACCTTAATCAATGGGTGGAAAATCAGAAACTCACCCTGGGTCTAGACCCCATGTCTCTGATAGACAGAGGCAGACAGTAATTCTCAAGCTAACATACCTCCCACCAATACATAACCTCTAGAAGCTTCCTAATATAACCTTCCTAATAATTGCACATGATACATAGGGACACAACTGGATTGAATTGTATGGCTAGAATTATAAAGGATCTGGTGGTCATTATTCTAGTATTTAACTATGAACGTATGAACCTATGCACTAATGTTCATAATACTGCTATTATTACTTGTTATTGTAAAACAAAGTGCAGGATGTTATTTTGGTATAGCAACCTCAGCCCAAAACATACAGCTTAGGTTCACATTTACATGGCGCAGCAATTAATATTAGTATGCTACATTTTCCCCCCAAACAGAATTGATAGAAATACAATTATATCATTGATCACCCTGAAACTTAAGCATTGGAAAATATTTTACAGGCCAGAAAGGGGTACAGATCAAAACTCTCAACTGTCCAGATTTTCACAGAATGTCCAGATTTTTTCCTCATAGCTTTGGTGTGTCCCTCATAAAATTTCTGGTTTTCTGGTAAATCGTTGAGACTTAAGTCAGGAAATAATGGTATGTATTTCAGTTTCAGACTTCATATTATTTAGCAAATGCATTCTAACACAAATCCTATAATTCTACCAACTTTCTAAGTTTATAAGAGCAATATTTAAAATCTGTCCATGTTTTTGTACCTTTGCCCCCCCCCCCCAAATATTTTAGGCTTTGTCCAGATTTATTGCAATAAGAGGTTGAGAGATACAGTGCAGAAAGATAATCATTATTTTAGTTGACAAAACACAAATAAGCAACATGGTCATCCAGAGATGTAATGTTTACTAAATGCAAAATTGTGAAATTTAGATTTCCATTAGCTGATTCACTACATGCTACCTTCTACACAGACAAAACATGTCTGTGATTTAGCTGTATATTATGCACACTGTCATAACATTCACTAAAAACGTTATGTCATATTGTCATCAAAACCAGAAAAAAAACTTGTCTTGTACAAAACTGTGTTTATAGAAATCACAGATAATAAAGACAACTGAGCTACATGGGCATTAATGCCTTGCTAGTATCCACCCTTAGACATTACCTTGCTTTTAGAGATAGATAGGCCAGTCATGCAGAAGGGTTGAATCGGTGAATACCCAACCAATCATCTAACACTTTTTTTAAAGGAAGACATGTGTCACATTGCTTGGTCTGTAGTATTTTTTTTTCCAGAAAAGGGGTGGTCATCATGTGATGAATCTTTCTATCCACTGTGATTTGTTTATTTGCTGATGTAGGTTCAAATCTCTGGTCCGAGTGTTTGCTGGGCTGTATGATTGTGGAAGTATAAGAAGTCTTGGAATGTCTGGTCCCTAATGGCCAAAAAGCAAAGAACAGATCACAGCTAAGGAGTCCATATAATGCTGAATACAGGGACAGAACCTCCAGCCTCTCTTGTTTGCTCAGGTCTTTTAGGCTTGTGATCATTTTTCTAAGGAACTTTGTCAGTCTCTCCAAATGCCTAACATGTCTAGTAAGCCACATCCCTAAAAGGGCATTGAATTCCATAATGAGCCTGATCAGTGAGGAATATAGTAAGGTAAGGGCTTCTTTGAATATACATACCCTTTGTAAGCAGCTGTGCCAGACAGAAGGATTTCACCACTGTTGCAACATGATGTTCGACAGAGAGGGAATTATCTGTCCATGTTCTAAGATCTCTTATAAAATTTTCATTTTGGAATGGTATGTTGTCTATACCATAAGGAATAGTTTATAAAATGCAATGATATTGCACTTTTTAACAATTATTTTTTGCCCATTTTCTATGCACCAGCTATTAACATGCACAAGTGCAAGGTGTAGCTTGTGCTTGTCAGAATGGGATTTGTGGATGCCACTCAGGTTACAGTCATCTGCAAACCTGGTTAACCACTAATTCACATTTTGGTCTAGGGATCAGAGAAGTAGTAGATTAGAGGTCCTAGTATGGATCCCTGAGGGAGTCCACTATCACTTATATCATCTTTGAGGATGAACATGCCACCCTTGCTGTGTGGGAACTCTCCATCATCCAATTTGTTATCCAGTTTGGAATTCACCCAATTATACTGGTATCATTTTGGAGCACATTTAGCTTGTTTATTATGTTAATATGTTGTACCAAATGCTTTGGCAAGGACATGCCATGCTGAATGGACAGATTGACCACTGTCTTTTGCTTATTTAACTCCCTCACAGATGTTTACCAGATTCATTAGACAGGATAAATCCTTAACAAACCCAAACTGCTAATCATCTAGTCTTATAAGATTTTTAATATTGTATTTTATCAGGTCAGTTATGACTCGTTCCATGCCTTGCAGACGAGTCATCATGTAGTTTTGAGGGTTGGTGAGGCCATACTTGTGAAGTGTCATCACAACTGTTGTGCATCATACCTTGGGGGCAAAGTCAGTGGCTAAACTCAGGCTGAATAGCTGTAGGTGTGGGTCCAACACTGCATGTTTAGTGTTGTTCAGCAGGCAACCAAGTAATTTATCGGGTCCCACGGATGATGCATTTTTTTTTTTTTTTTGTTTTGGAAAGAACTTTAGCAAGTGTTCTTTTGTAATGATAGAAGGTTTGAGATTTGCAATATGTGTGTTTTGTATAGTTGTGTTAAGGGTGAAATTTGCACTGAATTTGTTAGAAAATATATTTGAGATATCTACTGGATCCAAGTGGGTGGAGCCATATTGAATAAGTTTGAAGATTTGCTGGGTGGTATTTCCTTATTTGATAAAGAAAGTAAAGAAGGATTTGCAATTATTTTAAGCTTCCAATACTAGTTTAAGTTCATGGGAATCTTTTAGGCCATTTTATAAGACTTGGTGTCAGTGTAAGTGAATTACTGTGGTGTAGGCCTGCCCCAATTCTGAAAGACTTGTTCTTGGTGAAAGTGGTTTACATTGGTGTAAGGCCTATCTATAAACAAGCTTACATCAAGGGTCAGATTGCAAAAGACTTGTTCTTAGAATAAGAGACTTGAGAGAAACACTTCTGGAATCTGACCCTTTGTTTTTGGTATTTTTCAGTACCTTTGATAATTTTTTGATGTTCACCTTGATTTGTGAGACTTTAGTTTTGCTGTATATTCTAAGAAGGGTCAGCAGTGTCAGTTATGCAACAAGTAGCCCGCTTGCCTTTGGTGCAGCAGGCTGTGGTTCTGTTCCCACACCAGGTAGATTAATTGCTGACACTGCAGTGCAGCAGAAGAGGAGAGGGTGCTGCAGCCTTGAGTGTGCCATCCTTTGGATGAGATGTTAAACCAAGACCCCCATCTACTTGAATTGGTGGTAAAAAATCCCACAACTTCTATCAAAAAGAATAGAGGAAGTTCCCAACAGCCTAGCGAAATTTCCCTCAGTAGTATAAATACCACTTCATTTTCCCCCTGAAAAAAGGCTACTAGCCTACGGGGAATAACCTGGTAAACAAAGGATAAATGAAATAATTTAAAAATAGAAAAATATGTTAGCCATGAGGTTAAAGGAACCAAGCAACTTTCTTCATCATCCAGTGGAAATGGCCAAGGAAGTGATGAGATACTATAGGAACACGTATAATTTGCTGACTAATTTGGCAGTGAGGGAAGGAATCTGGGAGCAGTTAGGGCAAAACATCCTCCTTAAGCTTTTATAGGAGGCAGTAGTTCCTGTGGCTTTATAGTGACAGATGAAGTCATAGTGCTACAAAAATTGCTAGGACAATAATTACTCAGTATTCAAGTGTGTCTAATTAGGTACTTAACGGTACCTCCATTCTTCCCACACACAAAAGGTGGTATATATATATATATATATATATGTATATATATATATATATATATATATATATATATATATATATATATATATATATATTTATTTATTTATTTATATATAGCATCTTCTTTGGAAGCCAGTGGGGTTTACATCTTTAGGAAAAGTCCTCATAAGCAAGTTCATCATATTAAGAACAGAAGCACGGTTGAACTCATGGACTGAATGTTGTGGCATCTGTACAGGTGGATAACATCCTCTTTCTTTAAGGTAAAAAGTGAACTTGCTGAAAATGAATATCTTAGCCAGACGATGTCAACTCCTGCACATCCTTTAACTGCTACTATTGGTCTTACAAAAGGCATGGTTCTAGGCAGTGTATGATGGAACGGTTACAGTTTGTAGAAATAAGCATGTGTAGTAATGTTGCCCACCTAATTCTTCCTTTTCCAGGGGAACAGATGTGCTGATTATTCCACCCAGCCAACGAACAAATGGACCATATGGCTCTCACCCAGGACTGAGAATGTCCATCTCTCTCTTTCTCTCTCTCCTCCAATACAGGAAAAATTGGCTGACTGGGTAAAGGAAGGGGAGGCATTGGGCTAGACCCGGTGGACATGGTACTGAGGGGATAAAGCACATTAAGCTAAAAAAAATACTGCTTCATACTCTAAAATCTGTTGCTCTCAGATGATTTTGTGAGATCTTAGTTGTGCATTTCTGAACCTATTGATGAGTAACCTGCCATACATTTACAAGTGCTCTGATATACCAGTTCCATTTCTGAGGAAGTTCACGCCCCATACAGTCGGAGTGCCAGTATAAATGTTTGGAGTAACTATGTCCTGTGTTGCAAGGCCTCTGTGTAAGCAGACATATTTCTGAGTCTTCAAATGCCACATATTCTAAGTTCGAATTTCTCACATTTCACTGGAATATATTTCTGAAATTGCAGGATAAACACTGTAAGTTCTGAAATTAACAATACCAGCTCTTTGCCACTACTATAAATACCATTGTTTCATTTTTAATACTCAGTTAAACATTCTTTAAATGTTTATGCCAAACCACAGTTGTAATGCCACATAATGTGAATTCTATTATGTTCTTATTGTCAAGAGAGTACAAACTCTGAAGATTACCACTGTCCCAGTTTTTAAATATATTGTTCTATTTAGCTCTGTTTAGATACTTTCATTTTGAGCAGCCTTTGCAAACATTTTGTTGTATTTTCTGACATTTCTTACACAAGAATGCATACTGTGAATTAATCAAGCCCTCGTGGTGAATGCCTGTATTGTACACCAGGCCATTATATTTTATTGTGAACATCAGTACTTACATGTTAAAGGATTTCCCAAATGCATCCTGAGAGTTCCATGCTCCCGTGTTACTATCAACAGGAACACAGATTCAGAATATTACTGTCTCACATTCTAAGAGCCACTATCTTCCATATTGGTATAACTGCCACCATTATAAACATCGGCAATCTAAGATGTGTATATGTATATGTGCATATGTATAGATATATATGTATATATGCTTGCATCATGTTATACTGCATACTGCTGTGAGTACATGTTTCCATCACTGTGAATTTTAGAGACCTTGTATTGTACAAAGTAATGTCACATAACTCTGAGTAAGACTGGTCAATATGAGTATAATGTTTCTTAACTGAAGTATTAATGCTCAATAATTTGTGCATCTATCCTTTCCTTCATTGAAACAGCAGACAAGACAGTCTTCATGTCACGGTGATTATAATTTTCACAAAGGAAATTATACATGCATTAAAGCTTTTCACAAAACAAATATGTATGTAGTAGTAATAAAAACCTATAAGCAAAGCAGGCAGACATTATTAATGTTGATATATTAAGGACAGATGAAAAAACAATGTATTTTAAGGAGCACTGAAGAGGTAGAAAACAGGTTTCAATATGAGTCATGGAAAAAGTTTCAAGCCCCTACAGTTAACAGGGTGTGTATATGTAACATCAATCCCTACATTTTCCATTTGGACATGCTTTTACAGTATTTTTATTTTACTGTGTCTCATTATTTTGTATTGGTTTGCAGTTTTGGATTCTTTTAGCAGAGAAGTACTTACCTGGATGACTTTTTATGAGTGGTTCTTTTCAAATAGGGAATTAATGTTTGTGAATATTTGACTCTTTTTGTGTCTTTTCTGGGAGGGAGTATTTATTTGACTTTCTAGGCTCAGTTTTTTTCACGATGAGTTGGGAGAAATTGAGCCTTGTTCTCTATTTCCTTACTTAAGAATTAGAATTTTTTTTGTTTTTGTGGGAGTTTTTTAATATTTTATATAACTTCAGTAGTAGTACCTGGTAGATTGAGGAATTATACATGGTATGTGTTTTTATTTTCTGTCATCTTGGTGCTTGGATATTTACTAGCCACGTTCAATGAGGTTCAGTCATATGTCTGGACATCTTAGAAGATAAAGATAGCTGTCTAAGGATTTCCATCTATCCAGTGCTGTTAAGTCACATCTGATTCCTATAGCAACGACATGAACCTCCAAATCCAACCACATAGTTTACTAGGCAAGTAACAAGTAAGGAACACAAGTAGATTGACAGTTTCTTCCATAAAACGCACACACGCACACGCACACACGCACACGCACACACACACACACACACACACACAAACACACACACACACACACACACACACACACACACACACACACACACACACACACACACACACACACACACACACACACACACACACACACACACACCAAATACACAAAATGCATTTCCTTGGGAAGTGAAGACTAGCTTATTTGGAGAAAACCCACATGAGCACAAGAAAGACATGCAGATTCCGCACTGAAAGGGACCACAGGCAGTAACTGGGGTATGATAATGTAAGGACTTTTTAAATTGATAGTGTTAAGCTCTGATGCAAGGTATATTAAATCAGGGAGAAAGGTAGATACAAACTGGTGTTGTAAATGCATGTTCTGGATGAAATGTATGTTTTACTGTACTTTTGTTTTCTAGTTTTTTTTTTTTTCTTTTTGGTTTTAACTCCAATTCAGGGCTTGTATAATACATTATTTACATTTGTTTTCCTTTTTTTTTTTTTAGTTTTGTGTTCAACTTTTTTTCTGTTTTTTAAGTGAATTGTTACTGTGATGGTTATTTTTTTATTGTATAGGCATATATTTCTTTCAATTTGGGAACAATTTGAGCACAATTTTATGTCTTTCAGTGTTGGTTAGGTGTGTATTTTTATCTTTAACATTATTTTAATATTTTTAGTTTTTACTGTTACTTAATATACGGTTTATTGTGTTAAGGTTCAGGTTATCATTTTAAAGTGTTTTGTTGAGTTTTGTTTTCTAATGTGGAAGTTGTGATTGTACTTTATATATAATTTTGTTTATTTTAATGTTATGCTTAATTTAGTAGTATAGAGTTCAGCATGACTTATGGTTTGTGAAAATGATTTTGTGTGACTAATGTACTGTATTTCTGTTTATTGTTAACTATAGAATGTAAATGCATCATGTAATAAAAAATAAACAGAACATTAAACTCGTGTATCTATTTCAGGATGAGATGCTAACAAGACATGCTGTACACTAAACAAGTTCACATTTATTCAAATACATTTAATACAGGAATAGAAAAATGTGAGAAAAAAAAAACAAAGGGACTCAAATTTGTGTGTTACAATTTTATAACAGACAAATGTCTGATAAATTCTACTGAATGTTTCAGAATAAATGCATTTTTTTGTGGATAAAGGGTCAAAAGTACTACTTTTATGAGACAAGTGCTTTATGCAAGAGTTAAGCCAATTAAGCCAATTGCACACATCCTCCTTGCTTAATTATATTATTTATTTATTTATTTTTATTTTACATTATGAGTTGTAAAGTCATGCAGTAGAAAGGAAATGGTCAGGTTTTGAGAAAAATCAGGTATTTTACTTTCTCCCATGTCTTACAAATTCTGAAAAGGCAAAATGGCTTTTTTGAAGCTCATTGTTTGAGATTACATAACCTCAGCATTTGTGCTTCAGAAAAATGCCCATGTCCCATTAAACACAACCCTTTTAAGTAGGATATAAAAAAGATGCAGTATGAAAGTATAGGAATATTTTTATTCTTATGTTTGTAGGAAATTCCACTAAACGGTAAAAGGGAAGAAAAAGCTGTTGTGCCTAAATTAACTGGGCCTGTTTACTACTGTAACCTTAGTGTGCATTACATCTGGTCTCACTAACATATGAAGCTAATGTACAATTAAATATTCCAGTTCTTCACAAGCAGACTCACCAAATGAACTGCAACATATAACCCTACAATCTCAATCCTCCTTTCATCTAACCATTCAACAAAAAAATGATCATAGCTGATGCACCAATCATAGCTTTTCAACAGTGGCCCCTCGGATTTGTCAGTCTGTCTCTCTCTTTGCAGAACTTCAATCCACTTCTCCATTCAAGAACCTTAAAAACATCTATTCAAGGAAGTAGTATGTTAATATTTCACAACCAAAGCTTTACCTGATGACTCCTTCAAACTTTAACTGCCCACCCTAATACAGACACATATATTTCAGCACCAGCACCGGTACATCTGACATTCACCCCATCCCGTCTTTTCACTCGTCATTAATTCTGTCTTTATTCCTCGCCAACTTGCTTCTATTCATTCCCTCTAAACCTTGTTCTTACCTCCTTTTTTGTACATAATGTAAATATATTTCTGTAAATTTCATTGCATTGTATGGTTCATGTTACTTATCTTACCAAAGCATTGTCAATGTACAACTATTTCAGCTGTGTCACGTCCCTTCTATGATGCATCCTTTTAATGTTCTTCTATTCTTACAAGAGAGTGAAATATTAGATATAAAAGGGAGGTTATATACCATGCAGTGTTGGAAGTTAAAGATGAAAGGCAAATTGTATAAATCCTGATTTTGGATAAGGGAAGTCTAAATTCATGTATTGAAACTAAATGCCAAAGAATGCACTATTGTAGCCTTTGGAAAGTCATTTATCCTAGGGAGCTACCACATTGACAATATGCTCCTAAGAGTTGACCCAATTGTTCGGGACTTGGGAACGTATGTTGACAATGACCTAATTTTTAACCAACTTGTGTCCATTCTCATAATTCTCTTCTGCATTGCACAGCTTATAAACAAAGGGATTGTGAATAGATCTAGGGATGTCATTAGCCCTCATTTGGACCATTGAGTATAATGCACTTTTTGGCATGTATCATTCCAGACACATGCAACAACTGAAATGCCTGCAGAAGTACCTTACGAAAAGGATACACAGTTTAAATATTATGTCCTACATGGACCAAATCAATGTCATGTCATAATACTTGGTATCTTACATACTGCTAAGTGGTGACCTCGGTCTGGCACACAAGGCATCATCTGACCCAATACTGATGAATTTACTGCACATCTGCAAGTCAAATGGCATCAGAAATAGTCTAGGGATCTAAACATTTTCTGCAGCATCAACAGAACAGTTTACAGGGACAGGTATATCTCAGAGAGGATACCGCTGCTCTTGAACAGACTTCCCAACCACATAAAACAAAGCTCATCACTGTCCATATTCAATCACAACTTAGATCTATGGATGGGAAACACAATATTTTACCCAAGACTGCCTCATGTATTACTAATGGACAGAGGCAGCTCATAAATGCTTTAGTCAATGTGTAAGGTGGATAAGGCCAATCTAACACCAAATGAGGTAAGTTAATTCATTCACAAAATGGAAAATGAATAAGCTTGAAATGGGCCACAAGGGCAGCCAGCCTAGTACTTACCTGTAAGCCTATGAACCTATAAAGACAATAAGTGTGTAAAAATACAATAACACAGTCATATTCATTTATCTGGGAACTAGGACAGAGCCTATTTTCAGCAGAGACCCAGGGAGAAACACTCCAGACAAATGTCTTTGAAATGTGGGAGAAAACCAGAGTATCTGTAGGAAACCCACATGAATGCAAGGAGGACATGCAGACTCTGCACAGAAGGCACCTCAGCCAAGAACTGAACTGGAGAACTTCTTGCTGTGAGGTGACACTGTTAACCGCTGCACAACTGCACCACCTGAATAAATAAAAACAATTCTATGGTTTTGGATTGCATTGCTGACAATAATATTAGTATGACATATATTATGCAAAATAATTTGAATATTGTCAGAAGTGACCCATAACTATTAAGGCATTGTATGCCATGAACCACGTTTTACATACATGAACAATGGTGATCTGAAAAAATTCCTGAAGAGGAATTGGAACAGGAACACAGTTAAAAACAGGGGAACAATTAAATGCAGCTACTGTGCACAATGCAGGTTCAGATATGAAGACTCTAGTATTGCAATAGCTTCTTATGGTACAACTATAGGGTCTCATGGTTATTTCATTTGTCAGTCATTTGGGTTAGCTTATACTGCTGTATGTGGGGCCAGTGAAGACAATTAGAAATTTGATGCGCATAACAGGGAACATAAATATTCCATCAGAAAGAGACACAGAAAATACCTTGTATGGGTATAACTTGGGCTGAAAAGAACTTAATAAGTTTACATTTTTGTAGTAGGTAATGCCATTTTGGATTTAAAAGGAGGGGGTGCATTACTTGAAGAAAAAGAACAAAGATGACAACTTTGATTCTGTGTCCTTACTCAGAACTTCAAAGCTTATGAAAGCTATAATAGCTATGGAAGCTTGCACTCAAAAACAAAATGTTTTTGAAGTTGATTTTAGTTTCATCAGGAAAAATATTTTATGATAAATATTTTGCATGATTTTTTTTTTTTTACATTTTTTTATGTAATTTGTCCATATTTTATATAGTTCTTTGCTGTTTGCATTACTGAGTCAAGTGATTAGAATGTTTTAATGTTATGTGATTATAACAGGATATATAAACTGAGTTTCTGTGAAATTAATTTTGAAATCTGAATAAGCTATTTGGGATAAAAGCGTTAACTACAAACTGTTTGAAAATTAATGTCTTGCTATTCTAAGCATTTGGTTTTGGAAACTGAATGTGCTTGTATCCCTGTTGTATCTCTTTTGTTTACTTGGTATTCTGAAGCAGTGTGGGAACTGCCATATGTTTACAGACAACAAACTTCAATGTGACACAAGTAATTAATTCTGGATGAGGTGAAAACATATACCTAATTTGCAGGCATCGCAACCACCCAATAAGATGGCCTCTGAGCACTGCATACTACCACTGACATCTCATCTCAACCACCCTAAACTAAGTTATGCTGATGCAGTAAAGGATTCACTAACAAAGACTCCTCGGAAAAAGAAGACTCTCAACACATATCTACCATTACAGCAGCACCCTGCTAACTCACAGTAAAGGGACACTTCAAACCATCTCATACCTCAAATTCCATGAGTAAAAGCAGTAATGTCTTAGTAATTGGTGACTGTTTTGGCAGGCATCCTGACTGCATACTCACAAGGCTGGACAAAGGTAGGGTTACATTTAGTTGTCTTTCTGGTGCCATTATCCGTCACATCAGGAATCCCTCTTACCAGACAAATATAATTATGACCCAGTGGTAGACCATGTGGATGGGAATGACTTGAGGTGCATAACCCTGAGCTACATGCAGGGAGACATGCTGGATCTCAACATTCATATGTAATGTGCAGGCAAGACACAGACCCTGAGTGGAATCCTTCCTCCACAAAGAATGATGCCTAAATACAAAGAAAAGATGACTGGCTTCATCAACTGGCTTAGTAGTTTGTGTTATTTTTGGTAGGCCTATTATGTGTCAGCATAAGACGATTTGACAGACTGTCCAATTTGCCGTGTCAAGGATGGCATGCAATTCTCCCTCTATGGCTTCCACACACTGGCTAAAGCCCTTGCTGATTCCATAGTGCATTTTAGGCTGAGTTTGGGTAATGAACCCCCCTATTGAAATGTCAGGACTTGCAATGCTGAATCCTGAATTATTAAAAAAAAATAGAGGTAGAGCAAATATTGAAATTCTTATCCCCTTTAAACTTATTTTTTATAGAGTGATAAACCCAATATAATGGGGAGAAAGCCCATCCTAACTCCCAAACTTACATGTACCAACTCCAATATAGCTATACTTCAGAGAAATGGGAAAATTCTGAGAAATGGCAGTCTTGGACTTAGTATACATTAAGTCCAGAATTTTGCTCATTCATTCTCCACATTTCAGAACTTGAGATTGCATGTCCTGACATTTAAATTGACTACTGGCTAATGAACAACCCAACAATGCAGATATCAATATAGGCCTTTCCATCTCTAAACTGGATTATACCAAGATGACACCTGTCAACATTAGAGGTTCTAACAAGAAATTACCTGATTTTGAGGCTGTCCTGTAACTTGAACACATACATGTTTGTATAGTAACTGAGGCTTGGTTTCAATGCAAGCATAGCACTCTCTCCAAACCTTGGGGTAGTGCTATATTTACATTGAAACCAAATAAGGATAGCACTCCCTCTGTACCTGGGTTTTGTACCTACCATGTATTTAGGCTTGATGGTAACTGGTGGTGTTTCCATATTTGTCAAGGACCACATCATCGCTAGACAAATAAAAAAACAAACAAACAAACAGACAGACAGACAAACAAACAAGCTGAATATGTTCCTAAATAATATAGTCCACATATGTACTACCCCTTTAGTTCCTCCATCCCTGGTTAAATCCGACTGTAAACCTGTAACCCTCAATTTCAAAATCTCTAAACTCCTGCAGTCATGCAGTCAGTTATTCTAAATTCAGGAGTTTCAAACAGACAGACCTCCGCAATCTCTATGATGAGCGATGCAAATTCACCAGACCCAACAGACACACAGCTGAGATTTATACAATGGAGTTATATTCCCATACAGATAATTGCTTAGACCTGTTCAGCCCTACTAGGACCAAATATAATGAAAAGTTTAAGAACAAACCACTCTGATGGTCCACTAGCTTAAATAAACATTATAACAAGGAAAAAAAAAACTTATTAAATTATAAAATAGTTCTAAAATGTCTTATATTAAAGACTGTGTTAAGAATATCAGTAAGGAACTAAATATTGTATCAGGGTTGGTAAAACAAATCATGGATTTACATTAGCTTCAAAAGCCAAAAATAATTCTAAGTCCCTTCTTTAGTTACATTTTGTCTCTCGTTTATGCACCATGTGGTACATTAGGCAACAAGCACCTTTCAGCACTAATTGTTTCTGTATTAGTTATAGTTTTATGAACTGAGGTTGATAGTCCATGGCCCACCCCTCCTCAGATGGTGCACCACACACATTCACATGCCCACCTAGGGCCAGTTTAGAGTGTCTAATCCACCTACTGCATGTCTTTGGAATGTGACAGGAAACAGGAGCACCTGGTGGAAACCCACATGAATGCAGAGAGGACATGCAGACTCTGCACAAAAGGCACCTCAGCCAAGAATCAAACTGGACAACCTCTTGCTGTGAGGCAACAATACTAACAAGTAAACCACTGTGCCACCCTTTACTTACATTAGGAAGCTAATAAAGTGTTCTGAAGTTCTCCAAAATGGAACTAGCTGGTTAGACTGAGTAGATATAGCAAATATACTGTCAGACAAATTTAGTGCAAACTTTACCTCTGAAGCAACTATCTTAATTCTACAAATTCACAAATCCTGTGCATCTTCCAATATCACAAAGGAACACATTCTGAAGATACTCTCTTAGCCAAAACCTCTTCTTCCATTGGGCCTGATAATTTACCTGGATGTCTTATAAATACCACCAAACACTCCCTCTCCTTAAACTATTTAACTTGAGCTTAGCTACAGCACCTTTTCCCCGAATATGGTGAACTGCAGTGATAATACATCTACACAAGGTTGGCCTTACCACTCACTGACAATGGAGACTATAGACCCATTAGCCTGATTAGGCTAATTTGCAAAGCCATGGAATGCATCATACTTGACCTCATAAACTGTCATATCAAAAATCTTATCTGGTTAGATGGACACCAGTTTGGCTTTGTCAAAGGAATGTCCTGCCTACTCAGTTTAGTTAACTTCTTTGTGAAAATCACACAGACAGTTTACAGTGGTCATTCTCATTACGCAGCTTATTTGAATCTGGCCAAAGTATTTTATATTATACGCCATGCTGGTAATTCAACAGATGGTGAGGTAGACAGAAAGTCAGAACTCGTATAATGAAGGTAGTAGCTGCTTTCTCAGAAAATATGAAGATAACTAGTGGTTTGCCCCAGGACTCACTACTGGGATCTCTCTTTTCTGGCATCTGCTTCTAAGATTTACAAATGAGGAATAAGGACTTTTGGTTAACTAAGTTAGCACATGACTGCAAATTCATCATTATCTCCCTCTGATAGTCATTACAGAAAGAACTAACCCCTGTAATCAAGTGGTGTATCGAAAAAAGGGCTATAAATACAAAAAGTACAGAATTGTTGTATTTGGTAAGCAACTTTCTCTCTGAATGTACAGTATAGCCAACTCAACTCGTACATGATAATGTTGTCAGGAATCTTGGAATCTGGGTTGATAATTCTCTCTTAATTGACTCGGTGTCTGTTATTCTAAAAGTGCATTAGTTCTGGTTTAAGGACTTGGGCTTCAGGCCAGTTATTTTACATTAAGAAAGTTTGTGGTCTGCACTCTTGTTGGATGAGAGGCTAGATTCTATCCTTTTGAGCTGGGAATCTCTGGTTAAAGGATTATTGTGCCTGCTTATTTGATCTGTTTCTTTCTGAAATTGGTGCGCCTTGTTTGCTGTAGCCTAGACTAGATTCAGGCATGCTGAATCTAGCTTTGTTTGTATAACTTGAGCACTAATCCAGACCATCTTTTTTGGAGAAGGTTCCCCTGCACCCTAGTGGCAGGAGTGTGCAGTTAGAACTTGCCTGATCGAAGACTGCTGGAAGGGGCTCATCTTTTAGCTTTTTTATTGGTTAATTGGTTAATTTGTTTAAATCATTTTGCTCATTTGCTATTGTTATATAAAAATAGCACTTTATTCATCTGCTTTTGCTAATTTGTGTTTCTTCCTACTTTATTGCATTTATTCTGCTGCATTTATTACTGCTTGTTAGTAACCTGATTAAATTGTAACTGTTATTCTAAGCCTTTGGTTGAAGCACTTGGGCTTCATACTAGTTGTTTTACATTAAGGTTTGTGGTCTGCATTGTTGTGGCAGGACAGGTAGCTTACATCCTTCTAAGTTGGGAGTTGTTGATTGAAGGCTTAGAGTATGTTATTCTAAAAGTGTATTAGTTCTGGTTTAAGCACTTGGGCTTCAGGCCAGTTATTTTACATTATGAAGGTGTGGTCTGCACTCTTGTGGAAGGAGAGAGTAGATTCTGCCCTTCTGAGCTGGGAGTTTCTGGTTAAAGGCTTATTGTGCCTGCTTATTTGAACAGTTTCTTTCTGAAATTGGTGCTCCTTGTTTGCTGTAGCATAGGCTAGATTCAGGCCTGCTAAATCTAGCTTTATTCGTATAACTTGAGCACTAATCCAGACCATCTTTTTTGGAAAAGGTTCCCCTGCACCCTAGTGCAGGAGTGTGCAGTTAGAACTTGCCTGATCAAAGACTGCTGGAAGGGGCTCAGTTTTTAGCTTTTTTATTGGTTAATTGGTTAATTTGTTTAAATCAGTTTGCTCATTTACTACTGTTATATTAAAAAAAATAAACATATATATATATATATATATATATATATATATATATATATTTTATTTATATAAGGAGGGAGAAAAGGACCTGTACCGATTGGCTAGACAGAGGGACTGAGCTAGTAAAAATGTGCAGCGGGTAAGCGTGATAAAGGATAATGAGGGAAACATACTCACAAGCAAGGAGAGTGTGTTGAGCAGATGGAAAGAGTACACTGAGGGGTTGATGAATGAAGAGAATGAGAAGGAGAGAAGGTTGGATGATGTGCGGATAGTGAATCATGAAGTGCAGTGGATTAGCAAGGAGGAAGTAAGGATAGCTATGAAGAGGATGAAGAAAGGAAAGGCTGTTGGTCCAGATGACATACCTGTGGAAGCATGGATGTGTTTAGGTGAAATGGCAGTGGAGTTTTTAACTAGAATGTTTAATGAAATCTTGGAAAGTGAGAGGATGCCTGAGGAATGGAGAAAAAGTGTTTTGGTACTGATTTTTAAGAATAAGGGTGATGTGCAGAGCTGTAGTAACTATAGAGGGATTAAACTGATCAGTCACAGCATGAAGTTAAGGGAAAGAGTAGTGGAAGCTAGGTTAAGAAGGGAGGTGATGATTAGTGATCAGCAGTATGGTTTCATGCCAGGAAAGAACACTAGAGATGCAATGTTTGCTCTGAGAGTGTTGATGGAGAAATACAGAGATGGTCAGAAGGAGTTGCATTATGTATTTGTGGATTTAGAGAAAGCATATGACAGGGTGCCTAGAGAGGAGTTGTGGTATTGTATGAGGAAGTCGGGAGTGTCAGAGAAGTATGTAAGAGTGGTAAAGGATATGTACAAGGGTAGTGTGACAGCTGTGAAGTCTGCAGTGGGAGTGACAGATGCGTTTAAGGTGGAGGTGGGATTACATCAAGGATCAGCTCTGAGCCCTTTCCTATTTGCAATGGTGATGGACAGGTTGACAGATGAGATCAGACAGGAGTCCCCATAGACTATGATGTTTGCAGATGACATTGTGATCTGTAGTGAGAGTAGGGAACATGTGGAGGAGACCCTGGAGAGGTGGAGATATGCTCTATAGAGAAGAGGAATGAAGGTCAGCAGGACTAAGACAGAATATATGTGTGTGAATGAGAGGGAGGATAGAGGAATGGTGAGGATGCAGGGAATAGAGGTGTTGAAGGTGAATGAGTTTAAGTACTTGGGATCAACAGTTCAGAGTAATGGTGAGTGTGGAAGAGAGGTGAAGAAGAGAGTACAGGCAGGATGGAGTGGGTGGAGAAGAGTGTCAGGAGTGATTTGTGACAGACGAGTACCAGTAAGAGTGAAAGGGAAGGTCTACAAGAGGGTAGTGAGACCAGCTATGTTATATGGGTTGGAGACAGTGGCACTGACAAAAAGGCAGGAGTCCGAGCTTGACGTGGCAGAGTTGAAGATGTTAAGATTTGCACTGAGTGTGACGAAGATGGACAGGATTAGGAATAAGTATATTAGAGGGTCAGCCAAGTTGGAAGGTTTGGAGACAAAGCCAGAGAGGCAAGATTACATTGGTTTGGACATGTGCTGAGGAGGGATGCAGAGTATACTGGGAAAAAAGATGCTAAGAATGAAGCTGCCAGGTAACAGGAAAAGAGGAAGGCCTAAGATAAGGTTTATGGATGTGGTGAGAGAAGACATGCAGGTGGTTGGTGTGACAGAGCAAGATGCAGAGGACAGGAAGAAATGGAAACAGTTGATCTGCTGTGGCAACCCCTAACGGCAGCAGCCAAAAGAAGATGATGATGATATATATATATATATATATATATATATATATATATATATATATATATATATACTTTATGCATCGCCACTTAACTAGGGTTAAACTATTCATGGCATCATAAAGTCTGCTCTTCAATTTTTCCCTTAGAACTAGCCAGTTTTTTTTTAGTTTAAGCACTCAAATCTGTTTCTTTGAGCTCAGCACTTGTTCAGAACTTGTAAGCACTAAATAAGCTACGAATTACTACAGCACTCAACTTTCCTCACTTGTCTAGAGGAAAACAGTTTTTAGCACTTAATAAATAAGCACCTATCCAGGCATGTCTAAGGGTCAGCTCCCAGTGTTTTCTCCTGTCTACCTGATGAATCTGGGCATCTTGGGGCAATGCAGCAATTGCCTCATGTACACAGACAGCCATCTCCTGCTACCACCCAACACTACAACCTGAGAGAGATGCACTTATATAGCCAAATTGGAAGCAAAGCTCTCTTCACCCAATACTGGACTAGACAGTCAAGAGGAGAAGGTAAGCACTTGCACCACACCACACTCATCACATAGTCCCTCAAAACTTACACCACCAAAACACACACATAACAACACAAAACACGCCTACATTCGCAGAGGCTCTCAATAAAAATAGAAACAGAGACCTCCAAAGCAGAAATGCATGCAACCTCCACCCCCCCAACACAACCCAAATGACACACAGCCCACAAACTCAGTGTGCCACTCAACCACAGCCCATAAGGCATAACAATGTACCCAACACTCTAGTCATAGGTGACTCTATAGTCAGGCACACTGATGTTCCACTCACCAGGCTAAACAAGGAGAAAGTTACTGTCAGCTGCCTGTCAGGTGCCAAGCAAGCAACATTTGAGGGTAATGCTACTCAATGTTAGAAGTCTAGAACTTAAAATGCATTCACTCGAGGCACTCCTTAAAATGGAGAGCATCAACATCTCTGCAGTGACAGAGATCTGGTTCAAGACTCCAGACAGCACTCCTGTAGTACCAGGCTATAATTCATACCACACCTTTTGGCCACCTAACCTGGACCGAAACAGTAAAGGTGGAGGCATGCCCATATTCATTAAGGATATCCACACCTCCAGGCTAGTTACTCAGCATAATGCATCCGAGATTATCCAAGTGCAACTAACTCTGGGCAAGATCGCAATCCAAATTGTAGCATGCTATAGACCCCCCACCGTGCCCCAGGATTCTCACTCCTCATTTCTTGGTACACTGGAAAATATTAGGGTACAACCCAACACCCTAATAATGGGCAATTTCAACTACCTCACCATTAACTGGGACAACTACTCATGTACCAACTCTTTTGCTCAACGTTTTCTGGAATTCATAAATTCCAACGCCTTGGATCAACTTATCCACACCCCCACCAAGGGCAGCAATATGCTAGACATAGTCATTACTAACATGGGTGACCGGAGTTCCACAACAGAGACAATTCCTCGTTGGTCAGATCTGACCACAAGCTAATCACCCTAGACAGCCACATCCTGCCCCCACCCCCCATTAGGGAAACCACCGTAAAAAAACTTCTCCAAAGCCAACTTCATGCTTCTTAAGATGGAAGAGGCAAACTTCACGACACCCATGCAGATGGACAATAGAGGTACGACTGCTGAATCCTACACAAATGCACTTTATAAGCACTTGCATGAGTGCATGGATCATGCGATCCCTAACAGAACCAAAATGCTATCCTCCAAAAAAAGGAAGCCAATCTGCTGGTCCCCGGCCAAAAAGAAACTGTTGCAAAAAAGAGTAAAATCCCATGATTGGAGGAACTCCCTGGTCAGCCTCAGTAAGAAGCTGAGATCCTTCATAAAATCCTCCAAGGCTAGTTACGAAAACAAAATCGCCTTTGATTCTAAAGACAACCACAAAACATTCTATAGCTATGTCAAGAATCTCAATGGCAACACTCAGATCTGCTCTGAGTTGCAACACAATGGCACTAAATATATAGAACCAACTTATTTTCCCAACATGCTGGCAGATAGGTTCAGTGCTAACTTTACCCCCCCCCCTCACCCCCTAAAGGGCCCATCTCTATACCAGAATAATGAAAAGTTCCTGTAATCACAGCTGCACAGGTAAAAAACACACTATCCAAAGCCAAGAACACAGCATTCATGGGACCTGACAACATCCCAGGCTGCATTCTTCACGAACTACAGAATGAACTGGCACCCCACCTAAGCACCATGTTCAATCATAGCCTCACCTCAGGCTTTGTGCCCACTGAATTGTGCACAGTGACAGTTATCTCACTCCACAAAGGCAGAGCTACCACAGACCCTGGGAACTACCACCCCATTAGCCTAACGAGCCTTGTCTGCATGGCCATGGAACATATCATCATGGAACTTATAAGCAAAGACATTGGTAATCTCTAAACTCTGGACCCCACCCAGTTTGGGTTTGTAAAAGGCAGATCATGTCTTCTAAACCTGATAGACTTCTTTGAAGCAGTCACCAAAGCCATAGACGAGGATAAGGTGGTTCACACAACCTATCTAGATCTCGCCAAGGCTTTTGACACCATCCCCCACTTCTGGAATTATAGATACACTCACTAAACTAGGTATAAATCTCTATGTCACAAGATGGGTTGCCAACTTGCTCACTGACAGAACCCACACTGTGAAAGTAGCAGACTCCAAATCCGACTTCAGACCAGTGACAAGTGGAGTACCATAGGGCTCAGTCCTGGGTCCCCTCCTGTTTGGTATCTACTTTTCTGAAGTACAAGCTAACACAGAAGGTCATTGGCTAATGAGGTTTGCAGATGACTGCAAACTAGGAGCCATAATCTAAACTTCTAACGATGTGGACATCCTACAAAAGGGCCTCACTGAGACAGATGCCTGGTGTCAAAGCCATGCTCTCAAGCTCAATGCCAAAAAGTGCATTGTCATCCCCTTTGGTAAAAACTCTGTACCCATGAGCTACCACATAGGTGGTAGTCTACTTAACACTGAAAGTGTGATAAAAGACCTTGGGACATAGGTGGGACAGTAGTCTCTCCTTTGATAATCTCATTGCCACAGTAGTCAGGAAATCCTTCTATGCGGCACACATCTTCACAAAAGGTTTCTCATCCAAGATAAAAGAGGTCATTCATCCCCTCTACTCATCACTCATTAGACCCATTATAGAGTACAATGCCCCTTTTGGTATGTGCCTCACAAGACATCTACAACAACTGGAAAGGCCGCAGAAATACCTCACAAAGAGGATTACTGGCCTCAAACAGATGCTGTATGCAGACCATCTCAAAAAACTCCAGCTTTACTCTGTTGCATGTCGCCTACTCAGAGGCGATCTCTGCCTAACATATAAAGCTATGTCCTAGAGCTGTTGGACATGCTCCACTTAAAGAAATCCCTCTGAGCTACACGCTTTAGGGACCTAAACCTTGTCACCAAAATAAACAGAAGATGCTGGAGGGATAGATTCCTCTCCCAGAGACTTCCCATACTCTGGAACAAACTTCCTATCTATATCAAACAACCTATCTATATCAAACAAAGCTCCTCATTAGCACTCATAAAGAAAAATCTTGATGATTGGATGAGAAATAGGAAATTCACCCCGGGGATCACCTCTTTGGCTCAGCTGGACAGGGGCACAGGAAAATAATTTTCTTGGGTGGCGAAAGCCAGGGTACCTTTTTGGCTAGGTTTATATAGACCCTAGGGCAAATAGCCTAGTACCTGCCTATGAACCTATGAACTATTTAGCAGCATTAGACAGAACATTCTTCTATTTAGCACAAATAATATCTAAAGGCATATAACTGAGGACAAAAGAAGTTATCATTCCTCTTTATGCAGCTCTAATTAGAGCAATTACCAAATACAATTACCTTTTCGGATGCACCTTTCTAGATTATTAAGCAATATGAAAGTCCCAAAGGGTTCCTAACCAGGATAACTGCTGATAATAAAGCCCACATGCCAACAGGAAAAGCTTGAAGTGCTACTTTTTCACTTAGTTTCTTTTGGGGTCTTGCAGGCAGTAATCTATGCTGTGTCTTGCATGCCATAAGGGATTACATCCTCCTTGACTTCTTTGCAAGTCATTTACCTCCTCCAATACCAGAATTAGGGACTTAAACCTCCACCAACAGAATGATACAATGCCCTGGACAGACACATTTATTACCGACCATTTATCAGACCTCTGGAACAAACTTACTGTGCAAGGTTAACAAAAATTACATCCAGGCATCCTTCAGATTAAACCTGGATTGTTGAATGGGTACCCATAAATTTACTCTTGGACTGACCTATTCTGGTTTCCTTGAGGGGAGGGGTACATCATAAGTGTGGATATTAGGAAGAAAATACTGAAGTGATAGTGAACAAATAACGCCAAGTCAATGCTATAAAATTAAACTTTTACTTGTTTTTACTCGTTAGCGCTTTCATGCACGCCCATGCATGCACTTCTTCAGACAAGTTAGAACGTAAAAGTGTACAAATATTTATACTCATTTTAATTAAACAATTAATCAATGAATCAATTATAATCAGTTTTAAACCAGCTCAAATAAATTAGACTATACAGGTCAATCTAACCAATTCATAATGTCTTATTACAAAATATTCCGATTTCATTTAAAATATTTTCTTTAAAACCAATGTTAGTTAAAAGAAAATAACAATACAAATAATGACAACAACTATAATAATTTGAAAACAGCAACTTACTTTTAGAAAAAACCTAATGTGAGTGTCAAAAAAATGATAATATATATTGTTGACAAATACACATGACAGAAAATGTGTGTTTTTTTCCTATGTTGTTCAAATTATAAAGTATATAATTATATATGAATAAACTTAAATACAACACAAATTAACACATTTGTTATGCATTTTAAGAAATTAATAACTCTTCTCATCTATTTAGAGCTTTTAACTTGAGTAGACATTTAATCGAACACATATCATTGATCCTGGGATGTGAATAGGCATTAGTTTTAAATTGCCATAACAATTCACGTTCCTGTAGTAATAAATGCCAGGGTCCACCTCTAGGGTTTTTATGTACTATTTCAACAACATTAAATAAAAAACTATGACTTTGGTTCTCAAGTATGTGTTTAGCAAGAGCATTGGTAGTGTTTTGCTTACCAATGGCATATAAATGCTCATAGATTCGTTGTTTTAAATGACGTTCCGTTTTACCTAGATAAAATACGGAACAAATTTTACATGTTGCTAAATAGACAACACCCTGACTTTCACAGTTACATTTATCTTTTATGTGATATTTAACATCCCGAATAAAGAACTATCACTTCAGTATTTTCTATAAGTGTGGATATTGTCAAGGTTTATGTGGTCTTGCGATCAATTACCTAGTATTTCCCCTGATCAGAAGAAATAATGATTATTAATACCTTCTACTGCATGGCACATTCCCACTACAACAATATCACATTTTAAATGTTACTTATCCTTATTTCAAAGAATGACATCTTAAGAGATGACAAAAACAGAGACAGCAAACCCACCCCCTTCAGTTTTTTACTTAAATGCTTGCCTAAGAAAATCAGTATTGTACTATATGGGACCCAGACACTCATGTGTTACCCTCCCAGTGTCATAACCACAGCTGTCACTACTGTCTGTGCCTTCTCCAACTTGAATCTTTCTCTTTATCTACCAGCAACTCACCACCTATGACAGCAGACATGAGGCTTGGTGATTCAGAAATTATGGACTGCTGCACAATGTGGTAACCTTATCTAATAAATTATTGACAGCATTTATTGAACAAGGGTTTGGGTAAGAGCTAGAAAATAAGAGGAAACATATGGTGAAGACAAATTCAAAAATATAGTTAATTATGGCATTGCAAGCCTTTTTAACATTTTTTTCCCATAGTCTGCCAATCGTCAGACCTCCTCCAGTTAATGCACCTATTCATTCCCTATCACCGGTGCAAGGGCAACACAGGTTAGACCATCATTTAGGCAGCCATCATGTTTGGTTCAGCTTTTCTGCATGCATGCTATCCCCTGTATGCATTTGCTAAAGTGCACACAAGGGCATTCCCTCCAAGCAGCTTTGCTCCCTCCCTGGAGAGCATGAGAAATGGTTTTCCTCAGTCTACCCTAAGGAAATTACACTGACACAATGTGCCGCCAAGTGCATGCAGCCCTTAGCTGTCCCCAACAGAAGAGTGGAGTAGGACACACACCTTCACTCCTACACTATCCTGCCAGGCTCCACCAGTGTTGGAGTGGTTAATCAAACTCCTTTCAGGTGGGTTGCAGTAAAGACCTCATTCATCTGTGCCATGAAGCCAGACAAGCCTTCAAAATCTTGGCAGAAAGGCCAGGATTTGTTGTAAATATGGCTACTGGCAAGGCAACTGATGATCTTCCAGTGCCTATAGCCTTGTCTAAAATTTGTTTAGCAATAGGTTAATTATACTTTGTAGATACTTTTGCATATATTATTGTATGTTTTTCTTCTTTTCTTATATCTCCATTCAGTCTGTTCAATACTTAACATTTTTCTGAGGTATCGTCATCATAATATTTCTAGCGGAATAATATTTAAGTATTGACCCAACAATGTTATATAAATCCTAAAAAGTAAAAGGAAGTGTAATCCCTGATGCAGAAAATGACAATGTGAGCTGTTAATCTTAATGAAATGAAAATACTGTGATTTTCCTTCCTTAAGCTTGTTGTTGAACAGCTGTGCTTCAACGGAACATCTCTGCCTGCAGAAGCTGGACTCACCTTCAAAAGAGCAGGAACTTAATTCTCTGGAAAAAAATAGAAGAGCATTTAGCTAAGAAATAGAGTAGTGTTTCTGAGCATTGTGCAGGAATTTAAAATTACTGTAGCATTTTAGATGTATTGCATTAATACTATTAACTTCTGAAAGTGGTTCTGATATTGCAGATTAGTGCAGGTACGCGAGTTTGTGTGTGTGTGCGTGTTTGTGTGTGTATGTGTGTGTGTGTGTGTGTGTGTGTGTGTGTGTGTGTGTGTGTGTGTGTGTGTGTGTGTGTGTGTGTGTGTGTGTGTGTGTGTGTGTGTGTGTGTGTGTGTGTGTGTGTGTGTGTGTGTGCAGGCATAATGTGCACAAGCATGTGTATATGCTTGCGTGTGTGTGTGTGTGTGTGTGTGTGTGTGTGTGTGTGTGTGTGTGTGTGTGTGTGTGTATGCGCGCGTTATAATCAGGGAACAAGTCTTTGTTTTGCCTTTCAGTTAGTGCAGGACACCATGTATTTTTGAAGGTTTAACAGGTATTTATACACAAAGCAGTTCAGAGTTTCAGTGATTTTTTTTTCCCTTTTGAACATTTGCATTGACTTTATTATTTTTTATTCTAAAACATTAAGCAGCAGATACTAAGTGCAGTAGGAGGTTCCATGAAGGCTCCTTAATATTGCCTTTAAAGAAAACAAAATCAACTCCTTCAGCATTTAGCTAAATAAGTAAATATGTTTTTTTAAAAACAACGTATCTCTAGGTTGATGAAAAGAAATGCCTGGAAGTGGGACTTGTTTCTTTTGCCATAATGTAAGTGTTTGAATCATGCTAATTGGAATAATGGGTTTTAAAAGTGTTTTTTTTTTCTCTGAATTTGCTGTTGAAAAGAAACATGCAATTATCTGTTCAATTTGTGCAAAAATAAGCATTTGACATTTTTTGGTTTAATGGAAATCATACCTCTCAACTGTCCCTAATTTGTAGGGAGGTCCTTAATTTTGATTTAGAATTTAGGTCCATCCATCCAAAAAGTAGATTTTTTTTTTGAGTAAGGTAGTGGATTACAGTCAGCAACTTCTTTTACTTTAGAAAATACTTGCTCCTGCCAAACTTTATGGAATTCATTCTCGTTTAAAAAGAAAATGATCTCCGGCTCCTATAAACCTATTAGTACTATGAAAACTCAAAAAAGATGTTATTCATTCGACTTACTGGCAGGACCAAGATCCCTCATTTTCAGCTAGTCAAATTTCCCAATCTATTCAGAGATATCTACATGGTTCATCCCCTTTAAAAAATGAAATATACACGTTAAATAATGCTTAGCTTACTCCATCTATTCTAAATAAAATCTATCCCACTACTTCCTCTTTATTCCCTTACTGTCCTAATCAAAAAAAAAAAAACCAACCTTATTTACATGTTTTGGAGATGTAAATGTAACTACAAACATTGGTGCTCCTTAAGGGTTCAACTGGAAAAAATGGGCTACGAGAAATCCACCCTTTCTTGGAAATACACTCTATTGCACATCCCTCCCTCTGGGTTGTCTAAATTACAACTTTGTATTTTAATTTCTCTTTTCACTTTAATTAAATATTATATTACACTTAATTGGAAAGACAGGTCTCTACTTTCATGGGATGGATTTAAATGCTTAGCTATCAAACACTTCTTAGCTCACAAACACCTAGCTTGAAACTCCACTCTTACTTTTTGGAATATTGGGCCTATATTAGAACACTGAGTCTTAAAACTTTGAATGTTCTAATATTGACTCCTATTCAGTGAACGCTTACAATATCGGACATGCAGAACAGCAAATTTTTTCCAAGGGAAAAAAATTGCTGTTCCGAAACACATACACACAACACAAGCACACCAAAAAAACAGCAATCCACACACATACACTTAAAATCCTACATCTAACCCTACACTAAACTGTACATACACTACTATCTATCCACTTACCTTAACCCAAACCATAACCCTAATGTCCGTCACAATCGCACACTTACCTGACCAGTGCCCTAACCCTCACGTCCACACAATTGCACACTTACCTGAACCCAACCCGTAACTTTCCACCACAGTGCTGAAAATAGCAAAGTGACAGAAACGGCCAACCGAATTCTTTCCCTAGGAAAAAATTCGGTGTTCTGCAGCTTCGCTATTTTCAGCGTTCACTGAATAGGGGTCAATATTAGAACATTCGAAGTTTCAAGACTTCGATGCTCTAATATAGACCCGGAATATTGGAAGACATTATTTAATCACATCTTAGCTTAATGCTCTCCTTGTTTATCTTTGTATGGGCAAAGTGTACTTTTGTATATAGGTGTTTATTTCCTTCTTTTTTTTGTCATTTATTGTATGTAGTTTGGTTGATGGTATTTTTAAACCTGAATAAAGAGATTTAAAAAAATGCTTGCTAATTCACATATTTTTTAATCAGTTTTCTAACTTAACAATACCAGTACTTAACACACAGTTTTTGCTTTGTACTTAATTCTGGAGGTAAAAGGTTGAGCTATGATGACAGCCTTGATGTTAATTATGTGGGTGTGGAGGTTCGAATGGTTTCCCCTCTATTATAGCACTAATTTTGGACAAATGCTTGCCAGGCTATAGTCCTCTGATCACAATTATTTATGCATCTGAGAAAGAATGTTTGACATTTTTGGGGAGATTATATGGGTGGATTGTATTTAATATGCCAAACATTTCCCTTGTGGTTAGATGTCTGCCCCTGTGACTTACATATAGACTTACTGATCTGACTAATTACTTTTTGGTTGCAACTTTCACTATCTGTATTGTGAATATTATATACGTACCCTGTTTTATACCATGTCCTAAAGCCTAAATTTGAGTACCTCTTACACAACCATTAATGCGTGCCTTCATCTTCTTCACATCTATCTTTTGCTATATTCCTAACAATGGACAACGTCTTTTGTATGCACACTATTACCTTAATTGCTGCTTTAAATGTGATATAAATTTTGCTAATTATCATTGCATCAAACTTAACTTCATATAACTTGCTATAGAAATCACCAGGCCCAGATCAGACCCATCACTGAGTATAACACCCCCTTGGTTACGTACCTGACCAGGCATATGCTACAACTAGAATATCCACAGAGGTTCCTCACAAAAATAATACAGGGCATAAACAAGAAGTTCTGCATGGATCACCTCAAAGTCATTGGGCCAGATTCAGGAAGCCTCCGTGTAAGAGTTATAACTCTTCCACGGAGGCTGCAGTGAAACTGTGTGATGTCAGCATGTCATGCATATGCATGAGGTGCATGAGGCATGCTGAATCACACTAGTAACTCTTACACGGTCCGTGTAAGAGAGTAGGGGGCGTGTTTGTAGGCTAAGCCCTGCAAGCGGACACGCCCCCGGAAGACTAGAATGGCTGAAAGTAAACAGCCACGAGAGAGGCCATGGAAATGTGAATAAACACACTACACAACACATGCCCCGATAGACCATCACTGTATAAAGTGAAGAGATGTTATAAAATTAAATTAAAACCTTTTTTTTTTTTTTTTAAATCCCGGAAATGTTTGCTACTGTGTGCGCGGGTGTGCTACTAGCGCAATCACAGTTAGCAGTCAGTGGAAAAGGATATAAGAACTAAATATGCAAAGTAAGCCAAGAAGTAATAGCTTAGCGGTACAGTTGCTGGCCTAAGAGTAGGCAGGCAGGATTCAAGCCCCCACAACAACTTTTTATTTTTTTGTAAATAAGCACGAAAAAGCCCCCTGACAGTATTGTACAAATGTAAATGTATTCCCTTTTGTAAAATGGAATGAAATGGAGCATATATTCCGAAGTAACACAATAATAAAAATAGTCAGAAATGTACTGATAGCTAAGCTGCTGTGAGACGGAATGCCCGTAGCTGAGTAGTGTTTAAAAAGCTGCAAACTGTATGCTTGTTGCTAAGCACCGGTTTAATAGGCTGAAACCGTTTGCAACTAGCTGTGCTTAGCTGAACATGTGTGTCACTAGCCAATTAAGGTTTATCCCAGTGCACACCATTTGCGCGACGCTCCCACAAGCTAACTGCCAGTGCGCATGCGTTACCTCCGCGCAAACGAGCGCAGACCTGGTTTTAAATGCTTAAAAGTGCTTTTGGCAAGTTTGATTGACAGGTCCTCAACTCATTTCTGTCAGGAAAATCAAAAGTCAGTTGCCAGAGTCGAACCCCGGATACCATGCACTAGAGTCAAGGTACTTCACCACTAAGCCATGACAGCAATACCATGAAATGCAGAAATAGCATATATATGGGATAAAATCCAGAATGGAGCATGAGAAAGCATTTTCAGTGAAGTAGATACAATTCCAAAATGGCCAATCAGAGAAATGTGCGGGAAAAGTGGCATATATAAGCCCCATAGGCGCGAATACTCAGCAGAAACGATTGTACAACAGACCTGCAGTCAGAATGAGTGGAGTAGGTGAGGGACGTTGCTTTCGAGCACAGCGTTGGGGTGTTGAGGAGTCCAGATACATGGTCTGGCTCCTTGTCCATCATCACGAGGCCCAACTCATGCAGGGCCAGGTCTCATGGGGAGCGTATAGGGCAGAGGCATGGGACCAGTTGGCTCGTGATCTGACCAGTGCTACTGGCATTCCACGCACTGGTGAGCAGGTCCGTCACCACCATGCGGACCTGAAGCGACGCAAGGAAGACCAGTTGTCCGAATGGATCCAGGAGGCCCGGGATATGCCCAACGCCCCACTACTGAGTAAGTTACATTTTGCTTATGTATGTAAGGATTTCAACTGGCCGATACCATGGAGATGTGTAGTCCAATATTACTTCTTTCGTATTACAGCTGCAGGTGTCCGCTCTGTGAATCGCGAGATGTATGGCAGGCTGGTGCGGCTGCGCCACCATGCAGGTTACTAACCCCACCCATTACTTGTAAATAAATATTGTACTGTAGCATGTATCAGAACACTGCAGTGTATTGATTAAAAGTAATCTAATGTGCAAGCAGGAATTGTAAGTCTGCAGGTATGGCTGCAACAAGTTCATCAGTATGCAAGTGTAACTGGAAATATAATTGATAGAATTAAACAGTGCTGTAATACAGATGTCCCACCATGAACTAAATATAGCGTAACCTGCAGTAGTCCCAAGAGTACAGCTTTAGAATCCGAGGTAGTCATATGTGAGATATATCCCCTGTTGAAATGCTGAATCATGACAGAAGTGAGGCTGTTGGAAAGTGTTTGAATCACCACCAGTCTAACATGTGAAAAAAGCCTAGAAGTACCAACCTGAACTGTGAAGTTGCAGGATGTGTGAGAGTGACAGAAAGGGTCATGTATGAATAAATAAAGTAGTAATAACCCCTGAATATAGTAGCCCCAGTGTGTTTCTACAGAACTAAATGCATGTGGGAAGTACAACTTAATATCCCAAACTGATTTCAGTGTGTCAGAATCTGGAATGTCTAGGCCAAATGCTGTATATGGTGATCACAGTAAACAATTTGCAGATAGAATGAATGATTATCTGACAGACTAAACAGCCATAGTTGTCCCCTGTCCTGTCATCAAAGTGTAGCAGGATGATGTATCTGATCAAATTCAAAATAAGTAGGATAGTGATGTATTTGTAACAGGTGTAGCTTGACAGTCAAATAAAATTTATTTTGAAACATCAGCCTCAACTTAATTGTGTACCTTATACAAATGTAAATCAATGTGTAACATATGAATGTGTCATCACTTTCTATCTCCGCCCAACCCTATAATTCCATATAACAACACCCACTAAATAATGGTATGTGAACATTTCATTAATCATGGACATTTGTCCGTTTCAAAAATATATGCATGTCTGTTCGTGCATGTGCCCTGTTCATACCTGCAAATCTGATGGCCTGTTGCCATTAATCAACCCTGCATGTTGTTTGACTGTGTATTTCTGTTCAAATAATGCATGTGATATTGATATGCCCCTTGTTCAATGGTGTTAATATCTGGGTGTTTGTTTGATGGGAATACCAATGCATGCTGTTACAACTAATCTGAATGGAATAAAATGCCACTAACCCAAACTAACATAACAACTCACAAACCTAGAACGCTTGGGAAGGCGGGTCCCAGCGGACCCACCTCTCCCACCTCAGCTGGCGCCTGCACCTGGCACTAGTGCCCAGGCTGGACCCCCCTCCGGTGACCCTGTGCCACCTTCGGGTGGAAGCGCTGCAGGGGATGGGGCCGGTCCCCCCTCTGCAAGTGTGGCCGGAGGGGTTTGTCCACTCACCCTCCGCGGTGTCCGGTCTGTGGTGCGAAGGGAGATCCAAGACACTGTACTTGGGCCCCTACGCCAGCTTGAGGCTCGTGTGGCACAGCTAATGGCCCCGGCTGTTGCCCCGCCTACACAGCCCCCAGCACAGCCCCGTCCTGGGCTGTGAAGGAACAGTGGCAACTGCCTATGGGTGGGGATATCAGTTCCACTGTTGCCATCTGTGGGCTCATGCATCTTGGAAATCCCAACCTCCGTCCCCGTCAATTGTGTAACCCCCCCACGTGTGTCATACACCGCCCCTGTATGCGTCTTGTCTGTCTTGTCTGTTAACCTACCCAACCTACCTCCCCAGCTATACCGACTTCCTTCACCTGACATACCACTCTCACCTGAAAAAAAAGGGCACTCTGTACCCACAAAAAATTACGCACCATACATAGCTGTCCATGTCGCACATGTCTGCTTGACATTGAAACAGTTAATTACAATTGGCTCTACAACAAATATTAATGTTGTCCTGACACCTCTCTCGGGGTGAAAGGTTTCCAATGTCTCACCAAAATACATGGAAATGCACAGCTGTTGCTGCCAAAGACATGGGCATCTATGGGCCTTACCTATATCCCTCCTGCAAATCCCACGCTTGTTTCCCTACTGTCTTACCCTCTTTGTGACCCCTTTTTCACCACCTTCCTGTCACCCCTTTTTCTTTTCTTTCAAAGAAATTAGCGCGGGTGTGCGCTTGTGTTAGCGGAGCTCACCGTCAGTGCGCATGCGTGAGCTCCGCGCAAACGAGCGCAGACCTGGTTTAAAGTGCTTAAAAGTGCCTTTATGGCACTTTGATTGACAGGTCCTTTACTCAGTTTGAAAGTTTGCTAAGAAAAATAAATTCCCACTGTCAGTCTCGAACCCAGGATCTTGGCAACATTAGCTTGTATGACCTACCACTAAGCCATGCCTGCTTTACAAGAGCACCCTGCTAAAATAAATATAACATGTAATAGTAGGAATCAGTATAAAGGCAATATAGGAGATGTACTATCCAAAGCATGTCAGGTAGAGTTTTAATGGCCAAATTACTGGATTCCCATACTAGTTCAGTGTGTACAGAAACAGCCCTGCCACCTGTTAGCTTGTACATAATAATGTAAGGTAATGTACATATGTGAAGGTATGTATATCTACACATACATATATATAAATATATATTAATACATATGAAATATAGTCGTAGGTCTCAGTAGCCATACACACTCACTACAGGAAACAGTGAACATAATTGCAGCAACCTGAATCTGCAACACAGCCTGACCCCTGTGTGACCTACTTACCCTTCTAACTGCTTAAAGGTGGCCTCAGCACTTTGATTGACAGGTCCTGTACTCAGTTTGAAAGTTTGCAAAGTAAAAAAAATTCCCACTGTCAGTCTTGAACCCAGGACCTTGGTAACATTAGTCTGTATGACCTACCACTAAGCCATGCCTGCTTCACAAGAGCACAGTGCCAAAATAAATATAACATGTAATAGTAGGAATCAGTATAAAGGCAATATAGGAGATGTACTATCCAAAGCATGTCAGGTAGAGTTTTAATGGCCAAATTACTGGATTCCCATACTAGTTCAGTGTGAACAGAAACAGCCCTGCTACCTGTTAGCTTGTACATAGTAACGTAAGGTAATGTACATATGTGAAGGTATGTATATCTACACATACATATATATAAATATATATTAATACGGGTCTATCTGAGTTCATCGACATGTTAAAATGTCGAAAACGAATTAACCGACATGAGAATGTCGAAAGTCACGTCACCGACGCCAGAAGATCGACGAGGCAGAAGACCGACGGAAGAAGACACCGACGCTGAGAAGCTGCGATGGGGAAAGGATATGTAAGTCTGCGGTAGTGACGGACGATAGGGTGCGAGTAAGTGTGCGATGCTGGTGTTTAGTAGGGGTAGGGGTGGGATAAGTGAGTTAGGGTTAGGGCGCGGGTTAGGTGAGTGTGCGAGTAAGGTAAGTGTGCGATGTTGGTGTTTTGTAGGGGTAGGGGTGGGATAAGTGAGTTAAGGTTAGGCGGGTTAGGTGAGTGTCTGAGTAAGGTAAGTGTGCGATGTTGGTGTTTTGTAGGGGTAGGGGTGGGATAAGTGAGTTAGGGTTAGCCGGGCGGTTAGGTGAGTGTGCGATAGTGACGGACCTTAGGGTAAGGGTTTGGGTCAGGGTTGTGGATAGTTGTGTATGTATGGGTTAGTGTTTGTTTGTAAGGATTTTGGTGTGCTTGTGTTGTGTGTGTGAGTGTTGGATAGGGGATGTGTTTTGTTTGTTGGTATGTTGTGTCGGGTGTATGCGATGTCGTGTTTGTGAACTGTCGATCTTCTGGCGTCGGTTATATGAGTTTCGCTGTTTTGGTGTCGGTTATTTCGTTTTCGGTATTTTAAAATGTCGATGAACTCAGATAGATCCATTAATACATATGAAATATAGTTGTAGGTCTCAGTAGCCATACACACTCACTACAGGAAACAGTGAAGATATATGCAGCAACCAGAATCTGCAACACAGCCTGGCTCCTGTGAGACCTACTAAGTCCTTTAACTGCTTAAAGGTGCCTCCAGCACTTTGATTGATAGGCCCTATACTCAACTCAAAAGCAGAATATGAGCATACTAGTAGGCCCTACCGCAAGACCATTGTAACAATAGTCTGTATGACCTACCACTAAGCCATGACTCTCATACAGGAATATAGTGCTAAATAAGTGGAACATGTAATAGTAGGAATGAAGATAAAGGCAATATAGTATGTCTACTACCCAAAGCATGTCATGCAGACTTTTATAGTCCCAATTACTGGATTCCCATACTAGTGTAGTGTTAACAGAAACAGCCCTGCTAATTGTTAGCTTGTACCCAATAATGTCAGCTAATGTACATATATGAAAGTATGTATATGTACACAGATATATATATATATATTTATATAGCAATACATATGACATATAGTTGTAGGTGTCAGTATGCATACACACTCACTACAGGGAACAGGCAAGATAAATGCAGCAACCTGAATCTACAACACAGCATGAAGCATGGTAGATGTACTAACCTTCACACTCACAAAACACTGTCAACAGCATACCAGCATGGTCCACGCCCTACAATCTGAAAGGGCAACGCCTATCTCACATACCCTTTTATAGCAGTGTCCTGAAATCACAGTGAGACATGCAATCAGTACGCACCCAGCTGCATGCAATTAGCAAATGCTGTCTTACAATTGGTGCAGAGGCCATCACATGGACCTATGCAGATACCTACAAAAGCATTGAGTTCCCACACTACACTCATGCAATACATTCATTGCACAAACACTACAGATAAAGAGAGAGAGAGAGAGAGAGACAGAGAAAACAACCAAACAACCAAACAAATATTAGGACTGCCAGCAGCAAAATCAGCAGCAAGCAGCAAGGAGCAAGCAGCACCACTGGCACAGCAACAGCTGCCACAAACACAGGTAATGCAAAGTAGCAGGTTAATCCTGTGTATACTGTGACACCTCCAAATGTATCATAGTTCACTATCTATAGGTATGTCCATGAGATAGGTTATGTGTACATAGTCATGAAATATAAACATATGTAATATTGTTGTACATGTGGGCCATAACTAACACTTCCATAGCTTAGAACACAAGGCCAGTTGTGCATATGATGCAGTAGTTCCCAGGGTCAGTAGAGGTTCCTCCTCATTGGTGTGGGACCACTGTGTATGTATGGCACTGTTCAGGTACATATCCTGCAGTATGGCCAGGGATTAATATCAGTCTGTCATGTGGTGCTATGTCCTCCAGGGGTGAATGTAGCACACATCCAGGGATACCATTTCGTAACAGTGATGATATGTGTTCTGCAATGATGAGGGTGGCTCTCACCTGGACATGTGAGAGGATAGGGAGGTTACAGTCATCTGGGATAACTAATAACACGTGTGTAGGACAATGGGGGGGGGTACCTGCACCTAAACTGTCTGCAACAATGTTGCCAATATCTGTGCATTTGGTGAATGTGAAGCATCTTAACACTGCAGACAACAGATGCCTTCCCGTCATGTGAATCTGCCCTGTGCTGCAGTAGCCTCCTACTATTGTTATACAATATGCCTGTATCTGTAGTCCACTGGACAGGATTAATAAGTGGTGTGCAGTTGTTCTGGGTTAGATAACTGTGTGCACAGTACATGCAGTATGTGGGATGTCTGTGGTAAGCATATGCAAAGGTGCTGGCGGTGTGTGTTGTGGCTTCCACTGGCCCAGTGGGCTGCATGGATAGCATCACTGTCATAACTACTGAATAACTGTGTAATAACATGCATACATAGCAAGGTAGTGTACTGTGCTTGTGGTGTTGTTCGGATATGTATATCCAGGCTGAGTAATGTGTGTCCACATCACAGGGTTGGATGGCAGCACACATCCAGTATGTATGGATGAACACCCAGAATGTGTCAGACGTGTCACCTGTGCAGACGTATCTGGCCATTACCTGTGCATCCCCACAACACACACACATGCAACATATGGCAGAAGTACTATAGCAGTACACACATGTTCATAGGTTCATACTAGGCTATCTGCCCGAGGGCATTTACAAGCCTAGCCCATCATTTTGTGGCTTACACCACCCCTTTAGTATGGGGAACCATACCCATTATTTTGCTGTGCCTCTGTCGAGCAGTGACACTGAGGTAATCCCTGGGGTATATCTGCGATCTCCCATCCATTGGTCAAGATTTCTCTTGAACAAGGCCAGCGAGGTGCTCTGCCTCACATATACCGTGATTTTGTTCCACAGCATAGGGAGTCTTTGGGTGATGAATCTATCCCTCCAGCATGTCCTATTAATAGCCGTGTCGAGGTTTAAGTCTCCCGCCCTTGTGGCTCTGATGGATCTAGATTTTTGAGGTGAAGCATATTCATCAAATCTGGGTTTGACATGGCCTTGTATGTTAGGCAAAGGTCACCTCTGAGCAAGCGTAAGCGACTTTACTGAATAGAACATACATGGACATGCTGGAGGGCAAATTCCTAACCGAGAGGCTCCCTTCACTCTGTAATGAGCTCGAACAGTTGAGAATGAACAGTTCATAGGTTCATACTAGGCTATTTGCCCTAGGGCATTGGTAAGCCTAGTAGAATGTGTTTGTCTTTGCCACCCAATCACAAGTTATGCTGCTATGCCCTTGTCCGACTTTAGTATACTGTGCCTCTGTCTAACAGCGACATAGAAGTGATACCTGGGGTACAACTATGATCTCCATCCACTCATCCAGATTCCTATGGAAGAGAGTCAATGAGGGACTCTGCCTAACCAGTAGTGTGAGCTCATTACAGAGTGAAGGGAGCCTCTCGGTTAGGAATATGCCCCTCCAGCATGTCCATGTATGTCAGTGCTGAGGTCCAGCTCTCCTGAGCATGTGGCTGTATGGGACTCTGATTGCCTGAGGTGCATCATGTTCATTACTGCTAGGTAGGACATGGCTGTATATGGCACGCACAGATTGCCTCTGAACAGGCAGTATGCCACTGAGTCCAGCTGGATTCACTTTACCTGGGCAGCATATGACATCTGTGTGAGCCATTGCATCCCCTTGATGATGTACTGTTGTCCTGTACCAGTTGCTGTAGGTGTCTGGTTAGGTACATCCCAAAAGGTGCATTGTATGCAATTATAGGCCTGATGATGGATGAGTACAGAGGCACAATGACCTCCCCTGCCATACATGTGAATCAGTCATGATTAGCTGGGCTATATAACATGTCTGTCAATCCACGTTGGCCATGTGGTAGACAAATGACAGACCACTACCATGTTTCTTCCCCAGGTCCCCAACTACGTCTTCTGTACTCAATGGGCTAACACCTATGTTGTACTGTGCCACCAATGTGGAGGCGTGGGAATCTGCATTGAATACTGATACTCCCCCTCCCTTGTTCAAGTGTTGGGGCCGACAAGAATGGTAACAGCTATAACGTGGTAGTACTGGTGTGCTCCTGTGAAACCTGAAACAGGTTCATGTTACTGCACAGATATCGATGTCCAGAATGCTAGGTAGGGTTTTGGGTGCGTGCATCCTTGGGTCTAGACGTCCAGTGTTGAGTAGCATCACTCTTACTTCCTCATCCTTTGTGATACAAATGGATGTGGGTTTGCCTTATGAGCCTTGCCTAATACAGGCACTATGGGTGTAGCAGGAGGCTCCGCCAAATGTCAATAGGACTGTGGTGACAGGTGCAAGCTGTCCCTAGCAAAGCATACCACCCCAAGATGGCAGGCATTGGCACACCTGTGAATGACACCAGTATGTCAGTCAATTGTTGGAAGGGATCATCGTGCCTTGATATTGTGGCATCGTTCTAGGTGAGGGTAGGATGCTACTCAAGGTCAGGGTCAAACTGTCTCGCGCTACGTGCTCAGAGAGCTCTGTAATGTCTCATGTCATGTAGTCCAGGGAGGAATGTGTCAGGCCATTCACAGCAGCATGGACATTGACTGAGTCATACCTGTACCTGCCTTGGGGTTACCTGAGTGTTTGTGTTATGTGGCAGGTCATAGTGCCTGACAGGCTGCACACCGTGACCCTCACCTCATTAAGCCTGGTGAACGTGATGTGAGTGTGCCTGATGATAGAGGCACCTAGTACAGGTGTATGAGGTGTGTTGTTAACTGTTAATGGCTGTGAGTGTTCAGCACATTGGCTTTGTGTGATATGTGTTGCACATGTTCGTTTATGTGGTAGTGGTTGCCTGGATGTCTGCTTAGGAGGTCTCTGCTGCATAGGCAGAGCTGTGGTCTGAGCCTACAAGTATGATCATGTGTGATCATGTGTTAGGTCCGCTGTTGTGGTAGGTCTACGTGAGACTGGAAGTGTAGTGAGTGATCCGCTTTGCCACGTGACTGGTTATGGCGGTATTGAGTAGACAGAGCCTAGCCTCCAGTCTGGTATATGGTTGCATCACTCACATGAGTTTGAATTTGTTGTTAGGAGGAGGGCCTTGTCTGTGTACATGCATCTGTTCTAACATTGTCTCTGGAGTACCACACTCACCAGCTGGACTGGGGAGGGAACTGACAACTGACCTCTGGACATGCTAGAATACTATTGTGAACTCTGTAATCACTAATGATTGAAAACAAGGTCCAGTGGGGAGTGAGGGTGTACTGACATTACCTACAACTGCTGACTGATATAAAAGTGTCAGTGAGCAAATGCCAGGTAACCTAAGTGCAATGTGTCACAATGAAGTAAATGCAACAATGACAAGCAGTCACTTGCTGTCATGTGTAACATGGAAGTACGTACAGTAAGCAATGCAGATAACAGTAGTGAGTCACAGATGTGTTGAGAAGATGTGTACTATGTGGAAGTAGCATACCAGTGAAATAACAAGCTAACAGATAACAAGCATATAAACAAAGGTAGATCCAGGAGGCCTGGATGTAGTGTTTGCTACAACAAACAAGGTGTAGCAATGTCAGTAAGATACAGCTCAGATATGCAGGCACTATAAACCTGAAACCAGATGTCCCCAGCTATGAATGGCAGAGTACAGCCTATTGTCACACATGAGTGCAGACCACAAACCTCGTTAATGTTAAATAACTGGCCTGAAGGCCAACTGCCCATACCAGAAGTAATACACTTGTACACTGGGCCCACAATCAGCAGTTCCCAACTTCAATGGATGAAAGATATGTGTCCTGCCACCACAGTGCTTGCCACCAACCTCCCTAATGTAAAACAACTGGTCTGAAGGCCAAGTACTTAGTACAAATGACATAGAATGATAGCTACACTGTAATCAGGTTTTAACCAATCAGTAATAAGTAGAAGTTAACACTCCTGTATAGAATGTGTACCATGTATTGTTGAGATACTATGCTGATAACCTGTTTGTGTACCTTTCCAGATAGACATGGCACCAAAAGGAATCCTGCCTACTCTGCTGCAGAGGATGACGTGATCCACCAGAGCCTGGTGCGTGACTATGCCATCCTGTTCTCACGCACCACCCAGAATCAGCAGGAGAGGTCTGCACTGTGGCAAAACCTTGTTAGCAGGATAAATGATGTTGGCATGCATGATAGGACATATGAGCAGGTGAGACATCACTGCAGTGATTTGATAAGAAATGTCCGCCAGCGTGCTGCAGATATCTGCAGGCAACAGGTTGCCACAGGTGGGAGGTGGCCACACATCCCCCCCTCACCAGACAGGAGGGGCTACTGCTAAGTGTTGTGGATCCAGCCCCAGAACAACAGCAACAAGCATGCATCCTGATGGAGGTTGGATCCACACAGCAGCAAGACAGCGGCGTGCAGGTAAGATGCCATATTCATTTATTGTTATTACTTTTACATTTGTTGACCCAGATAGTCTAGCTGGATATAACTTCATTTTCAGTAGAGGCCTGTGGAGAAAAGCTCCACACATAACGTAATAAAGGCAGACAGACAAGTTGTCAATGCAGACAGCCAACATAATAGAATTGTACACCAGCCTGTTAATTAAATCAACATACATGTAAGGAAGTCAAACAGTTTAGAGTCATACACAATGTACCGTTGGTTTCAAAGCAATCCTACCTAAAGCATAATGGTTATGCAATAAGGCAAAAGCCATATACATAATAGCTAGGGCTCAGAAGGGTAGAGAAGATGAAGGAGTATGACAGATACAATGATATGGAAGAGGCAGGAGTCAAGAAGGGAAGTGAGGAAAAGAAGGAAGACAGTCAAGAGGAGGTGGGAGGGATGGGAGAAGTAGGTCAGAGCATAGAAGGACATCAAGGTGAAAGAAACAGGGTAGAAGCTAGTTTCTATGCACAATGAGGGGTTAAAGGTGAAGAGAGGGTAGGGAGAGGGACGTTAGCCTGGACTCCAAGAAGAACAAAGCCAGTGGTTTTGGAAATACAGTTTGAGTTGACGTTTGAAGAGAGGTAAGGGTGAGATTAGAGTTAACTCCTGGTATGTACATATGACTGTTCTGTATGCTGTTACTTCATGCACGCGTAAGGTGTGCATGTGGTATGTATCTGTCATCATGATATATATACAGACATGATGTGCAGCTGATGTGTATAAGGGAACTAGTGTACTACTGTACTGTATCATGTGCAAAACGAATGGCACACATGTGCCCACTGACATTACTCTCTTCACACTTCCAGGTCCCTCCCATCTAGCAATGAGGCAGGCCATACATGCTGGTGAGTCTTTTTAACATTATCTGTAAAACAATTTATAAAACTAGGAAGAGTAGTGTAACTCTGTAGTAGACATGCTGGTGACTGTGTTCACAATAACTGTAATTGACAGGTAGTAAATTGAGTAGTGTAACACGGTACTGATGTGTGTGTTTACTGTGGGGTGTGCATGTGTGCAAGTGTGCCTGTGCCCAAGTGTGCATGTGTGTTAGTGTCCATGAGTGCATGTGTCCATTTCTGAATGTGTGCATTAGTATTGAAGTGCATCTCTTTCGAATATGTATTGAGACTGTAATCTGTGTTCCATGTTTTCCTCCCGTAGGTTCTGGTGCTGCTCTGGTGACCTGCAGCAGGGAACCTGAATCTTGTGCCCCAGGTACTGATGATGATGGAATGTCTGTAATGGTGCAGGAAGGTGTGTCTGGGTCCGCCATTGGTCAGCCAATTGACAGTACACAGCTTTCAACCCCGTCAATGCGCACAGTCATCCTGCCGTTACATCCTTTGTCACCATTGTCCCTAGGTGATGGACAGTCAGCAGTGGGCATAGATCAGGGTAATGTGGTACCTGTGGTACATGCATCCTCACAAGGCAGCCATGTGCAGAGGCCTCCAATGGTACCACGCAGACAGTCGCCCATGGGTTCTCGTGGGGGCATCCGTGGCCGTACTGCCTCTGGCCGACGTGCCCAAGGAGGTATGTCAACCTCCACTATGTTTAGAACTGTCATGCAGGCACAGGCACGTATGGAAAGGTACACCAGACAGGGTCTGAGGGAGCTGAGAGCATGTCGCATAGCCATGACAGACGGCATGCATGATGTTGCGAATGCTATCCGTAACTTCACAGATGTCGTTGACAGACGTTGTGGGGGCATAGAACAGCTGCTCCACAACCAGATGTCCATGGGCCAGGGTGATGGTGTGCGTTTGCGACGTCGATGTGGCCGTATGCCAGCAAGAGCACCAGCTGGCAGTGGCCGCGGACGACAATGGGCCCACTCGCGCGCCTCAAGTGCCAGCACCAGCCCCAGCAATGCTGGGTCTGTGCTGTCATCCAGACGCCCCAGGAGACCACGTGCACATGGCTCTGGACAGTCCCAACAGGGAACTGTGTCCAGTCAACACACCCCTGCTTCCGATGACAGTACCCAGTCTGGGTTAGTACCGGATACGGCCCATAGCACCCCTGCCAGGCACAGGTACCGTGTCCATGCCCACAGACACTGATCTGGATGACCTGACAGGTGCAGTCTGTGGCTGTCCACAAAACCCTGTACATGGCAGCCATTATGTGGGACTGTGTGCGTGCTTACACACATGCAGACACCTAACACCTAGGGCAAACACATACACACACACACTGCGCCAACAACGGTCCACCCTGTACTGCTGCCCCTCACAAACACACATACACACACATGTCAATTGGTGTTACCAGTGGCCGGCTTGGGCATACCTAACCCACACCCTGTGCATATGATGACACTGTGCCACCTCCTGCATACTACAACATCGGTGCAGGTAAAGGTAAACATGTTGCTGATGCACAGGGTGACTACATAGATGTGTATAAGTAGTAACATGTTGGTAACTGTTGACTGTTGCAGTATAAATGTGTGTATATCCCAGCAGTCTTGCTGCAGTAACTGTATGAATGTCCTCAATTGTTATCTGCACCCATACTACTTAACAAAGTGTACCAGCTGCACACCATCACATGCTAACATTGACTATGGCAATGCACATCTTGTGCTGTTATGTAGATTCAGCTACATGTATCTGTTCTGTCACACATGCATTTATACACACCCTGCTACCCACACACATGCACACGCCACCTGCCATTCCCATTATTTATCACCATACATGAGTAGCTGTTGATACATGACAGGTACACATTTCAGAAGTGCACTATGTTGTTTACTACTGGCATCCCCTTCTCTACCTGTACTCACAGGGTGCAGGCAACCTCATCAGTTGGAAGATGTAATGTGCATCAGGTACTGTAGTACCCTGATTGCCACAGCAAACATGTTTCCCATAAGGAAATGCACACACAGACACATCCCACATCCACACACTTGCCACATTCAGGCTTCAGAACACTATCTAGGTATATTCTGGTACATGTGCGTGTTACAGTAGCATGTAACACTATACTGAGTACTGGCAGTTAGTTGTCTGTTGTCATGTTGTCTGTATAGAATAAAAGAATTGTTTGATTATCCTACTCCGTTTTGTGGACATTACTTGAAGAAGTGTTACCTTACATGTGTTATCAGTACCACCACCTTCTGTTTTGTAGTTTTGTTTGTATAGAGTGCTATCAACATCACTGCTTGTTAAGGGTAATGACCACCCTGCAGTGCATAGACCCATGTGGCAAAAGCCACATCCCACCCCATCATTGTGCACACACACTAACCCCACCAACAGTAAAACACATACTTTCCATTTGCAAGATTCAAACCCATACCTAACTGTGCAACGACAGTAGAAACAGACACATTAGCAGAGTGTGCTATTTGCAGTAGTTGGAGAAATCTTTACTAATGCTGTACTTACAGGGTGCTGACATCATCTGTGTGTAGGAGGAGGGATGCGCACCCTGTAGTGTGTTCTCCCAGTTGGCAAAAGGCAGTTAACCCTCCCAGCATAGTGCACACACATAAACCACACTCATACTAACACACATACATTCCTTTGCAGGATTCAAACCCCTACCTAACTACGTTATGACACTGAAGAAAGACACATTAGCAGAGCGCGCTATGCAAATTACTGGAGGACTTTACTACAGGTGATATAGTTATACAGTCCTGACATCATCAGCGTTTCAAAAGGGGGATCTGCATCCTGTACGATACTGTCACGGTTGCTAATAGGGACATTTCCCACACACACACATTGATGTGTTGGAGGTTTGCATATGTGGGGGATCCAGAACTCCAGTGTGATTAGTATATGGTTTGATTGCAACAATGAGGGATATACTCCCAGTGGTGAGCAGTTTGTACTCATGTTTGTAAAGATCAGCTCTAGTATATCTGCCCCTCTTGTGGGAAGGTTGGTTACCTGTTCCATAGCCAAAGAATGTCTGATCAATGGGAACCTTAGAGCTTGGGTATTGTGGCTTGTGTAATGTTCACAGTCTATGTTTGGGTAGCTGGCATCACCCAGTATGATGGTGTTTGCAGAGTAATCTAAACTCTCCTGTGTCAGCATGAAGGCTGTGTGGGAGACCTGAGTTTGAGAGGGTGCTGTAAGAGCTCCTCTGTGTCTCTTTCCATGTGGTCCAGGGAGGTACGTCCCAACAGGTAGCTGACTGTGACCCTCCCTTGCTCTGTCTGGAGGGCGGCACGTCTGTCAACAGCTCATGTCAAGCAAGTGCACACCCCTCATAAATGATGTGGAAACCTTCAAAGGCCCAAGTCCTGTTGAAAATATGGACCAGACTGCAGATACCTGTATAGAGGCATTCTGTGGACACATTCAGGAATGCATGGATCATGAAGCCACATATGAAAGCATGACCCAATTCTTCAAAGGCAGATGTCCTGGGCGCCGGACACCAGCCATAAACACACTATACAATAGAAGGATGACGCCACTACATGATACAACAACCTCCCAAAATGTGAAGGCACCACTGATGAGTATTGGAAGACAACTACAGGCACCCATATGATTGTCTAAGGCCATCTTTGAGAGGGGATTCCACAAGCCACTGAGGATAATCACAAGGCTGCCTGTAGTTATGTTAGTAACCTGGGTGGTACTACCCAGATATGCTCAGAGGTAATACAATATGTCACACAAAATATAAAACACACAGACATTGCCATCATCCTAGTGGACAGGTTCAATGCTGCCTTCTCTCCCCACCACACCAAAAGGGAACATATGTATCGCAGCACAGTGCTTCCCCCCCTGACATCACAGATGCTCAGGTAAGAGATGCCCTTCCCAAAGCAATAAACACTGCATCAATGGGACCAGACAGTGTCCCAGGCTGTGTCCTACATGAACCACAAGAAGAGCTACACCCAGACATAACACCACTGTTCAATCCCAGCCTTAATACACGATATGTGGCCAGAGAGTGGCATACAGCAACAGTGGTCCCTCAACATGCAGGTGGTGCCGTCACGGATACTGGACACTACTTGCCCCATATGTCTGACTAGCTTTGTCTGCAAAGCTATGGCAAGGATCATCATGAACCTCACATATCTAGATATTGTGGACCTACAGACATGTCACCATACACAGTTTGGCTTTGTCAATGGAAAATCCTGCCTATCAAACCTGTTTGCTTTGTTTGAAACAGTCACCAAGGCCACTGTCAAGGGGTAGGAGGTCCACACAGCCTACCTGGACCTTGCATAAGCCTTGGATACAATACCCCACTTGTGCATTCTAAGGAAGCTCACCAGTGTACATATTAACCCCTATGTCACTATGGGTATTGCACAGTGGCTCAAGGGCAGAACACACATGGTAGAATTGCTGGAGCCATGTCAGCCTCCAACCTGGTACAAGTGGTGTCCCACAAGGCACAGCCCTAGGAGCTGTCATGTTCATTATATAGTTGTCATAGGTACAGGCCAACATGGAAGTACTGTGGCTCAGCAAGTCGCAGGTGACTGCAGACCGAACACCATAATCAACTCAACAGCTAACACACACATCCTCCAAATGGGACTCTTGCAAACACACGACTTGTGCCACAGCCATGGCCTCAACGTGAATGACAGAAAGAGTATAGTCATCCCCTTTGTCAAACACTAAGTGACCACAATGTACCACATATGTGTTAATCCAGTAAGTGCAGACCAAGGAATTATGGACCTTGGGGTACGAGGTTGATAGCATTCTACCATTTGACAACAACATGGACAAAGTGGTTAGGTAAGCATGTTATATGGGCCACATCATCATGGGATCCACATGTAGGCCAAGGGAGGACATTGTGCCCCTTTACTCATCCCTCATCATGCCCATAATTGACTATGATGAACCTGTCGGCATGCACCTTACCAGACACCTGCAGCAACTGGGGCTACCACATATGTACCTCGACAAGGGGATCAAAGTGCTCAAACAGATGCCACATACTGACTGGTTAAAGTAGCAGCAGCTCTACTCAGTGACATACTGCCTCTTCATAGGCAATCTGTGCCTGACATAGAAGGCCAGGTCATACCCTCACGTAATGGCCATGCTGCATCTCAGAATATCCAGATCCCACCAGGATACACGCTGGAAATACTTGAACCTCAGGAGTGATATACATAGGACATGGTGGAGGGGCACATTCACAACTCAGAGGCTCCCTTCATTCCTGATTATTATCCCAATAGAGGTTAGGCGGACTGACTCAGTGACTATCTTCAAGAGCGATATTAATGACTGGATGTGACATTGTAGGGTTACCCTGGGTATCACTTATGTGTCACTGTGAGAAAGAGGCACAGTATACTAACCTTGGAAAAGGGCATAGCAAGACAGATTCACAATGCATGTTGAAAGGCACGCACATTCTGGCTAGGTGGATACATGCCCTGGGCAGATATCCCTGTACAAACCTATGGACCTATGTCTCTTTTTCACCATTGGCCCTATGTGCTGTCAATCACCAATGTAATCTCAATACTCGGGTAGCATGTGCAAAGGTCAGTTGTCAGTCACCTCTATGGTACAGTTGTGGAATATGTGTGTCATGTAGTAATGTCACAGCTGCCACATGTACACAGTCAACCCTATCCCCTACCCATTGATGTACATCACATGTATGAGATGGAAACACATGGCCAAACTGTAACAACAACATACAAGTCAGTCAGATGCATGGACACATATGACTCAGTCATTGTCCATGCCACCACAGCTGATGTGGGATGTCGCTCACTGGGATACATGATAGGGAACATGGAAGGGATCACTGAGCAAGTGACACAGGCTGGTAGACCCTGACCTTGGTTGGCATCAGACCCTCACCAGGGATTCCAACAAATTACTGAATGCTAATGAATAAGTGTAGCTACAACACCCTAGCTGAATGGTTCTTAGCATGCAGTCACTGCATTGCTATGGAATACTGTCTTACCACTCCCACAACAGGTGAGAACATGCAGCTCCTGTACATTAACAACATGTAGACTTTATGCCCCAGACCAGGTGTGCATTCCTCACTACTAGGCTGATAGCATCTACATCTCACACTGTATATACACATCCCACATGCAGCATCTGCACAGAAGACCACGGTCATAATGTTACCCTGTGCAAATACCATGTATTCACATGTGGCAGGCATCACACATGGTAACTATTGAAAGTCACAGGTACATATGTGTATTTGGCACACACATACATCATGTATTCATTGCCATAACCGGTGTAATCAATGTCATGCATTATTGTGAGGGACAACCCACACACATGGGCATTCTGTGTCTGCACAACACACATGGCATGTCTGTAATCAAAAGCCATACATAATTGTGATATCGTTTAGAAAGGGGTATGTGTATCCTGTAGTGTGTTTTCCCAGTTGCTAAAAGGGATATATCAATCATACATATTTATCCCCCTTCACACACACTTGCCACCTGCTGGATTCAAACCCCTACCTAACTATGTTAAGACACTGGAGACGGACGCATTAGCACAGCGCGCTATTCGCATTACTGGGGTATTTCCTTTCCCCTGATATACTTATAGGGTGCTGACATCATCAGAGTTTAGAAAGTGGAATGATCATCCTGTGGTGTGTTTTCACAGTTGCCAAAAGGGATGTTTCTTTCATACACACTTACCTCCTTTCATACACTTGCCACCTGCTGGATTCAAACCCCTACCTAACTATATTATGACACTAGAGATGGACGCATTAGCACAGCGCGCTATTCGCATTACTGGGGGATTTCCTTTCCCCTGATATACTTATAGGGTGCTGACATCATCAGAGTCTAGAAAGTGGAATGATCATCCTCTGGTGTGTTTTCCCAGTTGCCAAAAGGGATGTTTCTTTCATATACACTTAACCCCCTTCACACACACTTGCCACCTGCTTGATTCAAACCCCTACCTATCTATGTTACGACACTACAGACAGACGCATTAGCATGGCGCGCTATTCGGATTACTGAGAGAATCCTTTTCTCCAATATACTTATAGGGTGCTGACATCATCAGAGTCTAGAAAGTGGAATGATCATCCTCTGGTGTGTTTTCCCAGTTGCCAAAAGGGATGTTTCTTTCATACACATTTACCCCCCTTCACACACACTTGCCACCTGCTGGATTCAAACCCCTACCTAACTATGTTATGACACTGCAGATGGACACATTAGCATGGCGCGCTATTCGGATTACTGAGAGAATCCTTTTCTCCAATATACTTATAGGGTGCTGACATCATCAGAGTCTAGAAAGTGGAATGATCATCCTGTGGTGTGTTTTCCCAGTTGCCAAAAGGGATGTTTCTTTCATACACACACACTTACCCCCCTTCACACACACTTGCCACCTGCTGGATTCAGACCCCTACCTAACTATGTTATGACACTACAGACAGACGCATTAGCACGGCACGCTATTCGGATTACTGAGAGACTCCTTTTCTCCAATATACTTATAGGGTGCTTACATGATCAGTGTCTAGAAAGGGGGATGAGCATCCTCTGGTGTGTTTTCACATTTGCTAGGGGTAACATTTGGACCAAGTGTGTGAGCATGCCCAGTTCAGCCTTCCCGTGGCATGTTGTGTGAAAGATGTCTCATTTATCTAAGTGTGTGAGCATGCCCAGTGTGGGCTTTACATATGTTGAACTCTGCAGCCCATCACATTTGTGGATGAGTGTGACCTTCAACAAATACCTCCAGTTTATGGTTGTGTGTTCTGTGCCATGTTGTGTAGTTACTGTCCGAATGCTTTTTGTGTGAACAAAACAGGGAGTATACTGTGCCTGCAGGTTTTGCATGGGATACTTTGCACACAATTGTCAACATCCGCTCATACTGACCTAACACTGTAGCACTGTCTAGTGTAGTGTTTCAGTACTTTCACTGTGGTGGTCAGTATCCTGGGCTTTAGTCCTATCACTGCTTTACATTTCCATAGTGTGCACAACAGCCTGGTTAGGGTCCAGTTGTGCACATCTGCACAAAGGCAGTGCCTCTACAGACCCTGTTAATTGCTGCCCCATAAGCTTAACAAGTGTAGTCTGCAAATCTATGGAGAGGATCATAATTGAGCTCATAAACAAAGATATAGGGGACATGCAGACATTGTACCCATCCCATTTTGGCTTGGTCAGGGGCAGATCATGCCTTTTGTACTGGGTTGACATCTTCAAATTGGTCACTTAGGCCATTGTTGGGGAAAGGCAGTCCATACAGCCTACCTTGGCCTTGCAAACACTTTCAACACAATACCCCACTCAGGTATTGTGGAAAACCCTAACAACTGAAATGTAAACCCATATGTCACAAGATGGGTTGCAAACTGGCTTAAGGACGGGACCCACAGGGTTAGAGTTGCTGGCACTATGTTAGACTCCAGGCTGGTCACAGGTGGTGTCACACAGGGCTCAGTCCTTGGCCCCCATTGTTTGTCATGTACTTCCCAGAAGTACAGGCCAACATGGGAGGACTTTGGATGACAATGTTAGCAGATGACTGCACACTGGGCACCATAGTGGACAGTGCATCACACACAGATATCCTTCAGAAGGGACTCACAGTAACTGATAGCTGGTGCCAGGGCCATGGCCTGAAGTCAAAGTGCACAACATGTGTAGACATACCCTTCAGGAAAAGCAAGGTGACCCCAAGCTACCATATAGGTGGCAATCCTCTAAGCACAGAGGAGGTTGTCATGGACCTGGGGACCCAGGTTGACAGTCGCCATTCTTCTGAGACTCACATTGCTAAAGTGGCTAGGAAGACCTTCTACATTGCCCACCTGATCAGGATGGGATTCACATCCAGATCTAGTGGGTCATTGTTCCCCTGTACTCTTCACTTATCAGACCGGTGATCGAGTTGAATGCCCTATTCTGGCTGTATCTCACCCAACATCTGCAGCAATTGGAGACACCCTGACTGTCCCCCACCTAAAGGATCAAGGAACCCCAACAGCTGTCATATGCTGCCAGATTGAAGACACTCACACTCTATTCACTCACATACCGTCTGCTTAGAGGTGACATGTGCCTGACATGCGAGGCCATGTCCAAACAGAGATTAATGGACATGCTCCACCTCAGACTCAGAAGATCCACCTGAACCACTAGTGCAGGTGACTTACACCTTAGCAGGGATGTATGTTGGACATGTTGGAGGGATGGAGTTATCACCGGAGACTCCTATGCTGTGGAATACAATCCTGGTCCATTTGAGGCAGAGCACCTTGCTGGCTGTGTTCAAGAGGTATCTTGACCTAATGCTAGTCGGAGAATGTGTTTGTCCATCAACACATTGTAAGCGTAGTTTGACATGTCATATGTCTTGTTTAGTATACTGTGCCTCTGTCTACCTGTGAAATAACATTGATACCCAGGGTAAACCTCCCATCTCCCATCCACTCATTAGGATTCCTGTTGAGGGGACTCAACCAGTGTCTCTATGGACAACCTGTACTGGTAGTTTACTCATGTGTGGGGTGGCTTCTGTGTTTTGGATAATGCAGTACAGCCTGTCCTATATATGTCAGTGCTGGGGTTCAGGTCCCTCATGTGCATAGCTCCCTGCCATTCAGATTGTACAAGGTGCAGCATGTGCATTGATTCCAGCTTGGACATGGCTTTCTACATTAGGCACAGCTTGCATCTGGGTGGACAGCATGGCAGTGTGTGGAGCTGCACTCTGTTTAATCAGACTACACATTACATGTGTTCCAGCTCTGTCATACTCCTAGTGAGGTACTGTTGTGGACTTTACAGGTGCTGGATGTGTGTGCATGAGGTACACCCCACAGGGGCTGTTGTGGTCATTTCTAATGCTGATGAAAGATAACTGCAGAACCAGAATGACTTCCCCTTAGCTAGATGTCAGACAGCATGGACCATACAATCACAACTGAAAACAGGACCCTCTCCACAAAGGGAAAGTGTCCTCTCTGGTGGACCCCAGCCATAAACAAACTGTATGACAGCTGAGGGTTACTAATGCAAGACAGAGCTACATCTCCAAAAGGGAAGACAGCTGTGATCAGCACTAGTAGAAAGCTACATTATCTCATAAAGACATGCAAGGTCAACTTGGGGACATAAATCACCAAAGACAATGAAGGTAACCACACTGCTTTCTTCAGTTATGTCAGACACCTGGTTGTGAACCCTCGGATATGCTCAGAGTTGGTACACAACAACATATATTCCAGTGACCTGACAGATATTGGCAACATTCCGGACAGCTTCAGTGCGATTTACCCTCCCTCACCCCAAAACAAGATAGTTATCACTGCTGTATGTAACCTCACTGTCATCTTGGATGTCCATGTGAGAGCCACACTCAGCAAAGACAAGTACACAGCATCCATGGGACCTGCTGGTATCTCCAGTTGCATGCTATGTGAACTCCAGAAGGGGCTGGACCCATATATACAACTGCTATTTAACCTTAGTCTTGCTACAGGATATGTACCTGAACACTGGCATATGGCAACAGTGGTCCCACTACACAAGGGAGATGCCTCCACAGACCATGGCAACTACCACCACACAGGCTTAACCAGCCTTGTCTGCAAAGATATGGGAGGAGTCATGGAGCTCTTACACAGACACATTACTGACCTACAGACCCTTGTTCCCACCTAGTTCAGCTTTGTACAGGGCAGATCCTGCCTTTGCACCTTTGCACCCGAAAAGTACCTACCATGAAGATCAGGGTTCTTCAACACATGTCATATGCTTCCAGAATAGAGGAAGTCCAGCTTTGTTCAGTGTCATACCAAGATACTTACAGGTGACCTATGCCTGACATACAAGACCATGTCCAATCAGGATTTGGTGGACATGCTCCACTGCAAGCAATCCAAATCCACCAGAGCCATGAGAGCTGAGTATTTGAACCTCAGCACATACATGTATAGGACATGCTGGAGGGACAGAGTCATAACTCAGAGGCATCTCACACTCTAGCAGAGTATCCCAGTTCATGTTTGACAGAGTCCCTCACTGACTCTCTTCAGGAGACATCTGGACAACTGCATATGAGACGGAGGCACAGACTAGACAGAGACACAGTCATGTTATTCAATTACGTAAGTGGGTCATAATGTGTCACTACTAAGTCAGAGGCACAATATTCAGAATCTATTCTGTACACTTATTACCACTATAAGGGGTGGCAATAGCCACATCACTATGGCTAGGCTTATACATGCACTAGGGCAGATAGCCTAGTAGTACACTATGACACTATGAAACACCGGTGTATGTGTAGCTATTGTCAATCAAACAGTATGATGTGGCTTGGGGGGCTTGATATCTCCCTGTATTCCAACATTGTTTTGTCTATTCCTTCTAGCATGTCTAGGGATGAGTTGCTAGTGTCCTCTCCTGCTCAGCTGGTGAACCTGGGAATATTGAGGCACTGTTACAGTTGCCTCATGTACACTGACAACCCTCTCCTTCTGCCATAAAACACACATACATGTGAGAGATGCAACTATATAGCCAAAGTGGAGGCTGAGCTCTCTCAACATAGGACTAGCAAGACCAGAGAGAGGGTGAAGGTAACCACACACACATCTTTAATCCAGTCTCACATGGCACTGTCACAACTTAAGATCATACACATAGAAACACAGAGACACTCTCGGAGGCTCTGATCAGACGTCTACCAGAATGGCGGTGGCCACCACAGCAGACACTCACACAACTGCCTCCACAGGGCACAGCACATGCAACACATTGACCACAGAGTCGGTGTGCCAAACAGTCACTGCCCTTAAGGCCAAACACAATGCCAGACACACTTGTCATAGGTGACTCCATAGTCAGACACACTGATGTCCCACTCACCAGATCAGGTACAGAGGAGGTCACAGTAAGCTGCCTATTGGGCACTGGAATCCACCACATAATGCAAGCACTCAGGTCACTAAACTGCAAGTACAGGTCTGACCCAGTCATAATCCATGCTGGTGTGAACGACCTGAGATGTACCTCCCTGGACTACATGGAAAGAGACATAGAGGATCCCTCTGATTATGTAGGCCAGGCAGGTATGACCCTGACCTTCGGCAGTATCCTACCTTCACCAAGTATGATGCCACATAAACAGAGACAAGATGATCAGCTGTAGTATTTTGCTTAGACTATGGTGTCATTCTAAGGGAGTCCAATGTCTGTCTGCCTGGGATGACATGCTGGACAGGCCACGGTGATTTGCAAGGGACAGCTTGCACCTGTCACCCCTGGGCTTCCGGATTTCAGATGATGCTCTTGCCACCCCCATTGTGCCTTTTTTATGCAAGATTCAGATTCTACACCTACCACCCTAGAACACAGTAAAGGAAAGACACTAAGGCTAATGCTGCTCAATGCCCAAGGTCTCAACCTCAAGCTGCACACACTCTATGCCCTTCTCAGTATGTAGCACATTGATGTCTGTGCTGTTCCTGAAACCTGGTTCACAGCTTCTGACAGCACCCCGGCACTATCGGGTGTTACCTCATATCATGCATTCCGGCACCAGCATCCTGACAACACCAAGAAGGATGGTGGGTGTCCATATTCATCAAGGACACCCTCACCTCATGGTTGGTGGCAACACACGATGCATCGGAGACCATCCAGGTGCCAGTGACCGTAGGCAAGACTGCTCTGCAGTTTGTAGCATGTTACATGCCACCCGCTCAAACACAGGTACCTCACACAGCTATCCTGCAAACACTGAAGGGGATAAATGTATCTCCAAACACCATCCTACTGGGTGATTCCAACTATCCACATATAGACTGGGATCACTAATCATGCCACAACACTCTAACACAAAGATTCCAAGAGTTCATACACTGAAATGCCATGGAACAACTGGTCCCAATCCCCTCAAGTGGAGGCAACATACTAGAACACATCATCACGAACATGGGGTCACACTGTTCAACACCAGACGTATACCCATCATTGGTGAGATCAGATCATGGACTACTCTCAGTGGGAGTCCACATCCCACCCACACCCCAGATGGGAAAAGAAACAGTGAAGACCTTCTCAAATGCCGACTTCACATTTCTGAGGACTGGTGTGGTCTCTTTCAAGGCCCGCAGGCCAGCGGACACCATTACCCAAGCCACTGTATCACTTAGAAATGCCTTCTACCAGCATCTCCAGGACTGCATGGTTCAGGCAATCCCAAACAATAATGACTCTTTGTACCACAGGCAAGCATCCAGTCTGGTGGACCCTAGCCATAAACAAGCTGTACAACACAAGGAAGGAGCTACTACAAGATAGAGCGTAATCCGTAGGGGGAAGACACCCCTGCTCATTGTGAGTAAAACACTGGGTTCCCCCATACAATCATCCGAGGCATGTTTTGAGAGTAAACCCACTCAGGACTCCAGGGACAATCATGAGGCCTTTTTTACCTATGTTTGAAACCTGGGAGGAAACTCCCAGATATGCTCAGACTTAGTTCAGAATGATGTTGATATCACTGCACCTACAGACATTGGCAACATACTGGCTGACAGGTTCAGTGCAGATTTCTCCCCCCCTCCCCCAAACTGGGGGGTATGTACACCAGAGGATTGTAGCCCCCCAAACATCTCCACTGCTGGGGTGGGAACTGCTCAATCCAAGGCAGAAAACACTTTATCCATGGGACCAGATGGTGCCCCCAGTTGTGTGCTCCATGAACTCAATGAGTAATTACACCCACAGTTAGGGCAGCTGTTTAATCTTAGCCTCACCTCAGGATATGTTCCCAAGGAGTGGCATACAGCAATGGTGGACCCACTTCACAAAGGAGGTGCCTCCACCAACCCCAGAAACTACCATCCCATCAGCTTGACAAGCCTGTTCTGCTAAGCTATGGAGAGGATCATAATGGGAATTCTAAATGAAGACATAGGGGACTTGCAGACATTGGATCCAATCCAGTTTGGCTTTGTCAAGGGCAGATCATGCCTTTTAAACTTGGTTGACTTTTCAAAACACTCACCCAGGCCATTGACGTGGGCAAGGCAGTCCACACAGCCTACCTTGACCTGGCAAAGGCTTTCGACACAATACCCCACTCAGGTATCATTGAAAACATCACCAGCTTAATTGTGAACCCATACATCACAGCATGGGTTGCAAACTGCCTAAGTGACGGAACACACAGGGTCAAAGTTGCTGGTGCCAGTTCACACTCCAGAGCTGTCACAAGTGGTGTCCCACAGGGCTCAGTCCTGGGCCCACATTTGTTCAGTATCTACTTTTCAGAAGTACGAGCAAACACAGGAGGATTATGGCTGACAAAGTTTGAAGATGACTGCAAACTGGGAAGCATAGTTGGAAACCCATCTGACACAGACATCCTTCAGAAGGGTCTCATAGACACAGATAACTGGTGCCACGGCATGGCCTTACATTAAACACTAAACAATGCATAGCCATACCCTTCAGGAAGAACAAGGTTACCACTACTTCCCATCTAGGTGGCAATCCTCTAAGCACAACGAGGTTATCAGGGACCTGGGCACCCAGGTTGACAGTGACCTTTGTTTGACACTCACATTGCCAGGGTAGTTTGGAAGGCCTTCTACATTGGCCACCTCATCATGCAATGATTCACATCTAGATCAAGGGAGGTCATCCCCTGTACTCATCACTCATCACACCAATGATTGCATACAATGCCCCATTCAGATTGGATGGGCCCACAAATTCCTCGACAGGAGGTGAAAGGGTCTCAAACATATTTCTTATGCTGCCCGACTGAAGGAATTCCAGCTGTATTCAGTCACTTACTGACTGCTCAGAGGTGACCTGTGCCTGACATACAAGGCTATGTCCAACCCAGAATTAATGAACATGCTTCACCTCAAGACCTCTACATCCATCAGAACTACAAGGGCAGGAGACCTAAACCTCAACACAGATATTAATAGGATGTGCTGGAGGGACAGATTCATCACCCAGAGAGTCCATATGCTGTGGAACAACATCCTGGTACATGTGAGGCTGAGCACCTCACTGGCTTTGTTCAAGTGAGATCTTGACCAATGGATGGGAGATTGCAGGTATACCCCAGGGATAACCTCAGTATCACTGCTTGACAGAGGCACAGCAAAATAATGGGCATATTATCCATCAACTTGCAGGTGGCAGAAGCCACAAAACTCTGGGCTAGGCTTATTAATGCCCTAGGGCAGATAGCCTAGTATGAACCTATGAACCTATGGACATAGGCCTGGGGCAGTTCCTGCTATTAGGACAGTGGTCTGCAGCAGGCTATATAGTAGTAGTCAGTTTGAGCCATTGGTTTTTGACCATGGCTATTCCATGTTGCTTCTTGTTGTGGTACAAACATGGGTGTGTGGTTATCCATGCTATTTATTGCTAGTCACCCTCATTTTGTATCTTGTTCCATGTTTTTGCACATGTACATCACTGTATGACGTGCAGCTGTTTCCGCAGGGTCATATGCGTGGATATGGATGTTAGTTGGGGTCCTCAGGTGTGCATATTGTACATGATATTACATTACTTAACACATGGCATTCATGCCTCAGGTGGTGCTGCAGGGCCACCTCTGTCGGATACACATACTACACTCCCTGTATGTTTGGAAGCAGGTTGTGTCATGTTAGGCATCCCTGTTACTGTATGAGTGAGTCAGAGCGGTATCAGTCCCAGTGTTCCTACTGACCAAGCGTATGTGCTATCGTTGCCTCTTTGCCAAGGCCAGGGCATACTGGGCACGCCTCCTTCTGCCTACTGGCACAACGTCAGGTTATTCTTCCTCCAAGTCACTCCCTGCCTGTGGTGGCCTTGGCAATGGTGGGGGGATGTTTGGCCCAGCCCTGTGCTGGTCCTGCTGCAGCTGTTTCCACAGGATCATATTATGTAGCATAGCACATATCATGATCATTTGGGTACATGTAGTTGGTGTGTACTGCAAAGCTCCACCAGATGTGTCCAGACACCGGAACCGTGACTTGAGCAGCCCAAATACACGCTCTATGATATTACGTGTTTGTGCGTGTGCCTCATTATGGCGTTCCTGTTCAGGTGTGTGTGCATTTCTGATGGGTGTCATCAGCCACGGCTCAAGTGCATAACCTGCATCCCCTACTAGGTGTCCGTGTGGGAAGTACCCATTGGCAAATGATTGGTACAGCTGCCAGATGCCAGATGTGGGAATCGTGGTAGCTCCCAGTGCAGCCAGCACACACATTCATTATTATGCCCTGGGCATCACACACGACCTGGCAGTTGATGGAGGGTATCCCTTGCGGTTAATGTAGACTCTACCCCGCTCACCGGCTGGTGCCTTGATGCGTATGTGCGTGCAGTCTATTGCACCCAGCACCTCAGGGTATCCCGCTATTTGCTGGAAGAGACGATATTGCTGGCCACAACCTCACGGTCATTAGGGACATATATATGATCACTGACATGTGGTGACATGGCATCCAGGAACTGGTGCAGTACCCTGGAGGCTGATGCCTGTGATATCCCCATCATATCGCCAGTTGGTCTCTGGAAGGTACCTGTTGCTAGTATTCTTAGGCCAACACATACCTTGGTTTCCACTGGGATGGGTTCCCCTCTGTTGGTTCTGTGTGTGAGGCGTGGCCTGCACAGCTCAACAATCTGCTGCAGGAGCTCTCTGTCCACTCTATAGCCTCTACTATCTCCAGCTCATGTAACCCATGGTAGGTGACCCTGGGCCTGTATACTCTTCTCCTTCTCCTCACTCTGGGTTGTCTGTCATCATCTGCATTATCACCACCCTCAGCAATTCGCCTATGTCTGATTATAACAGCTATGGCAGCCCCTAGCATTTCTGCTCTGAGTTCAGCTTTTTCAGTTTTCAATTCTGATAGCTTACTTTCTTGCAGTATCTGTTGTGAGAAACAGCCTGCACTGCTCTTTGCAGTGTTTTAAGTGCTGGGTTGGGCTTCTAGTCTGTCTGCATAATTGCCTGCTTCCAATTGTTTCCACCAATTAACTCCAGCAGTATTCCCTGGCAGTTTCCCTGTATTTTGGTTGTTTCCTGTTTCCTCTCTGTTTCCTGAAGGGGAGCAATGTGCACACCAGCTTAAACACGCTCACAGTCACTTAAACGCGCGTACACATCCCTACACGGTGTTACACGCGTGCACACATCCTTACACGGTGTTAGCTAGGCTGATTCATGCTAAAACGCGTGCACACTGCCTTCAACACGTGCACGCCCGTGCAAACCATTGTAAACAGTTTGCAACACGCTCCCACATGTTAAACCTGCCTTACACGCGCCACAAGATGCACGTATATCAAGAAACTTTGAGTGTAGGGATAGCGTATACCCTCAATTTCTTGACTTTCCTAGTGTTCTGTTGAGACACACCTCCCTCCCTGATGTCTGTCTGTCATCTGTTACCTTACATTGCCCTCCAATCTGGTACATTTCTTTCTATCCTTCCTCCCCATGATGTCACCTACCTCTTACTCTGTTCCTCCCCCTTCTCTAAGTCTTACACTACTCAGAAAGTGCTCATTACCTATGTGGCAGTGTGATTCAGTATTGTAACCCTCATTTACATGGGATTGCCTAGTAATGACTAGTTACATGTCTTACACGGAGCTTCCCCCCCTTGACAACCACTAAACGGAGGCCATATTGTTTTTGGTCTGCAAGTCCCCCCATTGACATTTCATGTAATACATAAATCCCACAATTGTGGGTTTATAAGCTTCGGTTTTCAGTTTTAGGTAGCGCACCCCATTTGCTGGTGTGCTGCAGTTAAACACATAAATCCCGTGAAAAAAAAAAAGTTATATAACTTAATTTTGCAACACTTTTTCCTGCCAATGGCCACATATTTGGCCATTGGCATGCTTAATTAAACATATGCACCCTTTATTTGGAGCTGACATAGCTCCGTTTTTAATTTTGCAGAAATGTACTCAGTTGTCAGCTGAGTACATTTCTGCAGCTAACACGTCCGTTACACGGACTGGTTTCTGCTTCGTGGATCGCTCAAATACCTCATTTGCATATCTTTGAGCTGCAAATGAGGTATTGAGCATTTCCACGCCCAGTCCGTGTAAGAGACGTGTTAGCTGTCTCTTACACGGAGATTTGGGCTGTTCCTGAATCAGGAGGCTTACACGGAGGCTTACACTACTCTTGAACTCCGTGTAAGCCTTCCTGAATCTGGCCCATAATCTCCTACAAAATGTTGAGGGACGATGCATGTTTGTATGTTTTATTAACTTGCATTACATCTGCACTGTATTTTTTCACTGTTTTACTGTTAAACTGTTTAATTAACTGAGTGTGAATTGTTTGGCTGTTATATTTAAGTGCGTATCTTTTCTCCTATGTTAAATCGACCTAAACAGAGTTTAAATATCTTTAGCATAGTATGGTTACAGGTTTTGCTGTGTCCAGATCTGTTTGTCTAACTCCTGTGTTTCCTGCTGCCCCATCTTGTGTTGGCTGGGACCTACCTGCACTTAGTGGGAGTAAGTGAACTGGTTGGAAATGGTCTGGCAGAGTGTTTAGCTAAGAGCTCAGGGACAAGGGTTGATTGGTCAATTCCAGTGTTTCTGTTTTACTTTTGTTTTCTACTTGCTTGTTTTAGTTGAGCTAGAAGGTAATGAGCACTCTGCATCTACCCTGTGCTGATTTCAAAGCTGCTGAGAGACTCTATAAAACTAAGCGGCATTTTTCAATTTATTCTGACTTATACTGCATTTGTATTTGATTAACTGTGCTGTTTTATTAACTTGCATTACATCTGCAATGTATTTTTTACTGTTTTACTGTTGAACTGTTTAATTAACTAAGTGTCAACTGTTCTGCTGTTATATTTAAGTGTGTATCTGTTCTCCTGTGCTAAGTTGACCTAAACAGAATTTAAATATCATTAGCATAGTCTGGTTACAGGTTTTTATAGGATCATAGGATCATAAAAAGTTACTAGGCTACCCTTACAAGCCTAGCCAAATGTTATCCTTGTTACCATAATCAGCACCTATTGCCCCTGTCCTAGAGGGGCACAGGTGGAACCCCCAGGGTGAATTTATGGTTACCCATCCAATTGTCCAGACTGTGTTTGACCAGGGCCATTGACATGCTCTGTTTGATGTGAAGGGGGAGTCTATTTCAAAGGTATGGTAACCTCTGTGAGACAAATCTGTCCCTCCAACAGGTTCTATCGATGTCACGTACCAGGTTTAGGTCCTTAGAGTGAGTAACCCATGTGCTATTTGACTTGCGGATGTGCAGCATTTCCAATAAAGCAGGGTCAGAGTTCACCTTATATGCAAGGCAGGATCACCTCTGGGTAGACTGTATGAAACAGAATAAAGTGACAGTGATTTCAGCTGATCCATATAGGATAGCCGCTGAAGACCTTGAATTTTCTTTGTGAGGAAAATTGTGGCCTTTCCAGTTGCTGCAGGTGCTTTGAAAGGTACATGCTGTATCCAGATCTGTTTGTGCAATTTCTGGGTTTCCTGGGTTTCCTGCTACACCATCTTGTTTTGGCTGTGGCCTACCTGCACTTAATGGGAGTAAGTAAACTGGTTGGAACTGGTCTGGCATAGGGTGTTTAGCTAAGATCTCAGGGAGAAGGGTTGATTGGTCAATTCTAGTGTTTCTATTTTACTTTCGTTTTGTGGTACTTGCTTGTTTTAGTCTAGCTACAAGGTGGTGATCATTCTGCATCTACCCTGTGCTGATCTCAAAGCTGCTGAGAGAATCTACAAAACTAAGTGGCATTTTTCAATTTATTCTGACTTTTACTGCACTTGTATTTGATTAACTGTGCTGTTTTATTAACTTGCATTGCATTACACAAAGTCTACTCTTCAATTTTTCCCTTGGAACTAGACAAACTTTCAACTTAAGCACTCAAACCATTCACTTTTCATCCTGGCACTTGCTCAAAACTCATAGCAAGCACTAATAAACCTTAGCACTAGACCTGCCTAGACTGTAGAGAAGGACAAGGCTCCCTATTCGACCTTACCAGCCAATCAGTAAAACAATTCACTGTACCTATCCAGGCATGTCCAAATGGCAGTTTAAGGTGTACTCTCTGTTCCAACTGGTGAATCTGGGCATTCTGAGGCAATGTTACAATTGCCTCATGTACACAAACAACCCTCTCCTCCTTCCACCAAACACTAATACATACGAGAGATGCAATTATACAGCCAAACTGGAGGCTAAGCTCTCTCAACCCAAAAATGGACCAGGCAGTCAAAAGGAGAAGAGAATTACTTGCATCACATCACCAGTCTCACATAGAACTATGAAAAAAGCACCGGCAAAAAACACACATAAATACATGAAAACATACTCGGAGGCTCTAAATAAAAATCTGCAAAAGCAACAGAGACCTCCAAAGCAGACATCCAAGCAACCTCCACTCCCCAACACAAACCATGAAACACATACTTCACAAAACCAGTGTGCCATGCAATCACAGCCCTTAAGGCAAAATAACATACCCAACACACTAGTAATAGGTACCTCTATAGTCAGGCATTACTGACATCCCACTCACTAGGCTGAACAAGGAGAAGGTTACTGTTAGCTGCTTGTCAGGTGCCAGGATCCACCACATAACACAAGCACTCAGGTCACTCCAGAACAAGTACAAATATGACTCTGTCATTGTCCATGTTGGTGTGAATGACCTGAGCCGTACCTCTCTGGACTACATGAAAAGAGACATGGAGGAGCTTTTTGATCACATAGCCCAGGCCGGTATGACCCTGACCCTGAGTAGCATCCTGCCCTCACCAAGAATGATACCATGGTATAGAGAAAAAAATATCAATTTCAACAATTGGCTAAGCTTCTGGTGTCATTCAAAGAGGATCCAGTGTCTGTCAGCCTGGAATGACATGCTCGACAAGCTACGCTGCCTCGCTAGAGATGGCTTGCACCTGTCACCCTTAGGCTTTTGAATACTGGCCAAGGCTCTTTCCACCCCCATAGTGCCTTTTTTAGGCAAGGCTTAAAAGACAAACCCACCGCGCAAGTAACAAAAAACTGAGGGTAAAGCTACTCAATGCCAGAAGTCTAAACCTCAAAATGCATGCACTTGAGGCACTCCTCAGTATGGAGAAAAGCAATATATGTACAGTAACAGAAACCTGGTTTAAGGCTCCAGAGAGCACCCCAGCACTACCAGGCTATAACTCATACCATACATTTCAGCCACAAAACCCAGACTGAAATACAAAAGGCGGGGGAGTATCAATATTCATCAAGGATACCCATACCTCTAGGTTAGTGGCACAGCACAATGCTTCAGAGAATGGGCAAAACTGCTATTCAAATTATAGCTTGCTACAGATCACCCACCATGTCCCAGGACCCCCACTCTGCATTCCTGGAAACACTGGGAAACATAAAGGTCCTACCAAACACCCTGATATTGGGTGATTTCAATTACCCAAACATAAACTGGGAGAACTACTCAGGTACAAACTCCCTTGTCCAACATTTCCTAAAATTTATAAACTCAAATGCCCTGGATCAACTGGTCAACACCCCCACCAGAGGTGACAACATATTGGACCTGGTCATCACCAACATGGGGGACTGGTGTTCCACACCAGACGTCAACCCCTCGTTGGTTAGATCTGACCATAAATTAATCACTCTGGATATCCACATTATGCCACCACCCCCGGTCAAAGAAACCACAATGAAAAACTTTTCAAAAGCAAACTTCACATTACTTAAGACCAAGGTGGGAAGTTTCAAAGCCCCCATGCTAAAGGATAATGCTGTCCAAGCTGCAAAATCCTTTACTAATGCACTCTATGGTCACCTACAAGAATGCATGGATCATGCCATCCCAAACAAAACCAAGACTCACTCCTCCAAGAAAAGGATAGCAGTCTGGTGGACCCCTGCCATAAACAAGCTATACAATAGAAGGAGGAAACTAGTACAGAAAAGAGTAAAATCCCAAGAAGGGAAGACATCCCTGATCAGTATCAGCAAAACACTATGTTTCCCTCATAAAATCATCCAAGGCTAGCTTTGAAAGAAAAATTGTCATGGACTCCAAAGATAACCACAAGGCATTCTTTAGCTATGTCAAGAATCTAAGTGGCACTTCTCAAATCTGCTCAGAGTTAGTGCAGAATGGCACAAAATACACTGAACCGACCGATATAGCCAACATCCTGGCAGACAAGTTCAGTGCAAACTTCACCCCCCCCTTTCACCCCCAACAGGGCCCATAACTATACCAGAAGAATTTAGTTCCCATGAAATCACAGACACTCAGGTTAAAACAGCCCTCTCCAAAGCCAAAAACACAGCATCAATGGGACCGGACGATGTCCCAGGATGCATCCTACACAAGCTCATAGATGAACTAACCCCTCACCTAAACACACTGTTTAAACTCAGCCTCTCCACAGGCTATGTGCCCACAGAGTGGTGCACAGCAATGGTTATTCTGCTCCACAATGGTGGAGCCACAACGGACTCCGAGAACTATCACCCTATAAGCCTGACTAGCTTGGTCTGTAAAGCTATGGAGCGCATCATCATGGATATCATTAACAGAGACATTGGGAACCTCCAAACACTGGACCCTACCCAGTTTGGCTTTGTTAAGGGCAGATCCTGCCTCCTAAACCTGGTGGACTTCTTTGAGACAGTTACCAAGGCTATAGATGAGGGAAAGGTGGTCCACACAGCCTACCTAGACCTTGCAAAGGCCTTCAACACCATTCCCCACTCAGGTATTATAGACAAGCTCACCAGCCTGAACATAAACCCCTACATCATGAGATTGGTTGCCAACTGGCTTATGGACAGAACCCACATGGTAAGAGTTGCGGGAGCTGGGTCTGACTCTAAACTGGTTACAAGTGGGGATCCCCAGGGCTCAGTCCTAGGACCCCTCCTGTTTTGCATATACTTCTCAGAGGTACAGGCAAGCACAGGAGGACTATGGCTGACCAAGTTCACAGACAACTGCAAACTAGGGGCTATAATTGACTCTCCAGCTGACACAGACATCCTCCAAAAGGGTCTCACTGAGACAGATACCTGGTGTCAAAACTATGGCCTCAAGCTAAATGCCAAAAAGTGCATAGTCATCCCCTTTGGAAAAAACAAAGTACCCACAAACTATCACATATGTGGTAGCCCCCTAAATACGGAAGATGTAATAAGGGATCTGGGGACCCAAGTAGATAGTAACCTCTCCTTTGATAATCACATTGCCAAAGTGGTTAGAAAATTCTTCTATGTGGCCCACCTAATCACAAAAGGGTTTGCATCCAGACTGAAAGAGGTCATTGGGCCCTTCTATACATCACTCATCAGACCCATCATAAAGTACAGTGCCCCATTTGGGATATAACTTACAAGACACCTGAAACAACTGGAAAGACCACAGAAGTACCTCACCAAGAAGATCACTGCCCTGAAGCAGATGCCCTATGCCGCTCGACTGAAGAAACTCCAGCTGTACTCGGTTGCATACCGCCTACTCAGAGGTGATCTCTGCCTGACATACAAAGCCATGTCCAACCAAGAATTGATGGACATGCTCCACCTAAAGAAAACCATATCCCCTTGAGCCACATGCTCCAAGGATCTAAACCTCACCATAACAACAAATATGATGTACTGGAGGGATAGATTCCTGTCCCGGAGGCTTCCCATGCTCTGGAACAAGATTCCAATCTACATTAGGCAGAGCTCCTCACTAACCCTCTTCAAGAGAAGCCATGATGAGTGGATGGGAAACAGAAAGTCTACCCCAGGGATCACTTCAATGGCTCTGCTGGACAGAGGCACAGGGAACTAATCTAAGGGGGCTGCAAAAGCCAACACATTTTGGCTAGGCTTATAAATGCCTTTGGGCAGATAGCCTAGTACCTAGCTATGAACCTATGAACATCTGCACCATATGTTTTCACTGCTTTATTGTTAAACTGTTAAATTTACTGAGTACGAACTGTTCTGCTGTTATATTTAAGTGCGTATCAGTTCTCCTGTGTTAAATCAGCCTAAACAGAGTTTAAATATCTTTAGCATAGTCTGGTTACAAGTTTTGCTGATCCAGATCTGTTTGTGTGATTCCTGTGTTTCCTGCTATGCCATCTTTTGTTGGCTGTGGCCTACCTTCACTTAGTGGGAGTAACTGAAGTGGTTGGAACTGGTTTGGCATAGGGTGTTTAGCTAACGGCTCAGGGACAAGGGTTGATTGGTCAATTCTAGTGTTTCTATTTTACTTCTTTTTTGTGGTACTTAAACCCATGTTTGCATGGGTTTGCACTTGTTTGCACATCGCACACCACCGCTATGCTATGCTGTTTTAATCCTTTGAGATGTATGTCAGCTGCATTTTATCCCTTACCAGCACTCCTGTGTAAGTGTGGCCCTCCCTTACAGCTACTGTATTAATTTTATCCAGCCCTACTCACACTTATAGGTACTCTTCCCAGATAGTACCCATTCTACAGTCCCTGACCTCTCTTCCACAGAATCTGACAACCATGTATGTATGCTTTCTCCTGCTAGTCTGGTTGATATGGGCATACTGAAAAAGTCTAGAATTGTCTCATGTACATGGACAACCCACTGCTACTACCATCTAGGAGCACAATATGTGAGAGATGCAATTACATTAAGAACCTAGAATCCTTGCTGTCTCAATCACAAGCCAGTACATCTGAGAGGGTTATCTGCTCAAACACCACAAACACTACACCTCTAACACCACCCACACCTTTTCAACATATTCCCACATATGCGGAGGTTCTCAACAAAAACATACCTAAAAAAAGACACCTCCGAGGCAAAAACACACACACATCACAACCCACTGCACTAAGCACCACACATATTACACACACGTGTGTCTCACAGCCTCTAAGGCCCAGTCACAAACATAACATACTAGTCATAGGAGACTCTATCGTGAGACACAAAGATGTGCCCCTCACTAGGCTAGACAAGGAGAAGTTGCTTGTCAGGTGCTAGAATATGCCATATCACACACGCACTCACATCTCTCAACAACAGGTACTGTTATGACATAGTTCATGTTGGTGTGAATGACTTGAGACATACTTTTCTGGGCTATATGAAGACAGAAATGATTGAGCTCACTGAATATGTGTCCCAGGCAGGTATGTCCCTAGCCTTAAGTAGCATCCTACCATCACCCAGAATGATGCCTCAATACAAACAGAAAATGATTGACTTTAACAATTGGCTTAGTTTCTGGTATCAGTCCAAAGGGATCCAGTACCTGACAGACTGAAAAAGGGCATGATTGACAGACCATAATGCTTTACCAGAGATGGATTTCATCTGTCTCCCCTGTGCTTCAGGCTTCTGACAAAGGCTCTTGCCTTTTTTTAGGCAAAGTCATGAGGACCAAATTACCAATGTGAAAAAGTCTTCTAAACAAAATCTAAAGGTCATGCTGTTAAATGATAGAAGTCTTAACATGAGACTGCACTCATTGCAAGCATCCCTCACCCTGGAAGATGTGACCTTTGTGCAGTCACTGAAACCTGGTTCAAAGCTGTGGAGAGCACCCCAACCTTACCAGATTATTCATCCTACCATACTTTCAGACCTCAAATGGAAGGCTACAAAGTCAAAGGAGGTGTAGTTTCAATATCTATCAAAGGCATACACACATCCAGGCTGGTCAAACAGTATGATGCACAGGAGACACTCCAGGTGCAGTTAGCTGTTGATAAAGCACCTATTCAAATCATAGCTAGCTACAGACCCTCAGCCATGACTCAAGATTACCATGCCACCTATTTGGAATTACTTGAATCCATAAAGATTCAACTCTGTACCCTAATCCTGGGTGACTTTAACTACCCAGCCATAGAGTGGAAGACCTATTCTAGCCCAAACACAAACACCCAGAGATTTCTCGACTTCGTTAATGTCAATGCATTGAATCAGCTGGGCGACAACCCCGTGAGAGGTGAAAATATCCTGGACCTACTACTAACCAGCATGAGTAGCCGCTGTAGCACCTCTACAGTGTCATCCTCCTTGGTAAGATCCAACCATAAATGGAGCACTTTCGAAGTCACCATCTCCACTGCCCCCCCCCCCCCCCCCAGCCAGGGTCAAACAAAAAAAACTTTTCCATAGCTGACTACAACCTCTTGAAAGCAGGTATAAGCAGCTTCACAGCCACCATCCCTTCAGTTGGAACTAGCACTAATGTCTATGCCTACACCAAAAAACTATATGAGCACCTACATAGCTGCATGGACTTAGCAATACCTGATAGAACCAAATCATCTTCCTCAAGGAATAGTAAACCTGTCTCGTGGACAGCAGTAATAAACAAACACTATAATAAAAGGAAAACATTGCTGTTCAAGACCAAGAAGGAGCTTGAGCAAATCTCTTCTTTGTCTGAACAAGCACATGAGGTCACAAAAAACATCAAAACAGTCACCAATGCCATGGATGAGGGGAAGACAGTGCACACCGCCTACCTTGACCTAGCCAAAACCTTCAACACTATTCCCCACTTGAGCATAATAGATAAACTCTCCCAGCTAGGCCTCGACCCATATGTTACCAAATGGGAAGCTAAATGACTCACTGATAGCACCTACTCAGTCAAAATTAGGGAAGCCACCTAGTAGTAGACCCGTAATGAATGGCATACCACAAGGATCAGCCTCGGGGCCTTTACTGTTTGGGATATAGTTTTTTGAGGTACAAGCCAAAACCAGTGGTCTGTGGCTGACCAAGTTTACAGATGACTGCAAGCTGAGCCCTGTGTTATATTCTCCTAAAGATGTGAATATCCTCCAAAAGGGCCTTGCCCAAACTAATGACTGGTGCCAGAAGCAAGGCCTCAAACTGAATGCCAATAAATGCATCATTATCCCCTTTGGGGGAAATGGTGTCCCCACTAATTATCACATTAATAACAATGTACTAAGCATGCAATCAGTCATGAGGGACTTGGTCATCCAGGTTGATAGCAACCTGACTTTTGATCAGTACTTTGCCTCTGTTGTATAGTAGGCTTTCTACATGGCCCACCTCATATGTAAGGGTATTTCAGCCATGAACAAGGAGGTCATAACATCCCTGTACTCCTCCCTTATCAGACCCATTATTGAGTACACTGCCCCCTTCGGCATGTACCTTGCCAAGCACATGCAGCAGATGGAGAGACCACAGAGATTCCTGACCAGGAAAATCCAAAGTCTCAAACACCTATCCTATACAGATAGACTAAAAGCACTGTCCCTCTACTCAGTTTCATACAGACTGCTCAGACGTGACCTGTGCCTGGTATACAAAGCCATCTCAGACTCAGCCTTGATGGAGTTGTTGCATATCCATAAGTCAAACTCCATTTGCACAACCTGCACGCAAGGCCTCAACCTGGTCTGTGACATTAATAGAACTTGTTGGTGCGATACAATTGTGTCCCAAAGACTCCCCCATCTGTGGAATAGACTCCCTATCCATGTCAAGCAAAAGTTCCTCACTAGCCCTTTTGATGAAGAACCTGGATAACTGGCTGGGAAACAGAAAATACACCCCTGGGATCCCGCCTGTGTTCCTGCTGGACAGGGGAAACAGGTGCTGACTTTGTGGGAACATGGAGAAGATTCTTGGCAAAACTTATATGGGCCTCTGGGCAAGCAGCCTAGCATTGTCCTGTGAACCTATGAACCTATGCCTGGGATAAAAGGCATCCTTGGATCCTGCTCTGATGGACCTTTTGCATATCTGTAAAACAAATAGCATCAGAACTACCCAATCCACAGACTTAAACCTTGCTTGCAACATAAATAGGACATGCTGGAGGGGAAGGTATGTGTCATAGGATCATAGGATCATAGGAGTTTACTATGCATGCTATTGATCCTGAGGCCGAGCCAAGAGTTTAGCCCATGTTTAGACAAATCAGCACCTGATGCCCCTGTCCAGCTGGAACATGGGTGGAATCCCAGTTGTATATTTTCTGTTTCCCATCCAGTTATCCAGGTTGCACTTAAAAGGGGGTAAAGAAAGAGCTACTGCTTGATGTGGAGGGGGGAGTATATTCCATAGATGTGGGAGTCTCTGGGACACAATTCTGTCCTGCCAACAAGTTTTGTTGATGTCAGAGACCAGGTTGAGGTCGCCCGTGTGGGTTACTTGAGTGGAGGTTGACTTGTGGGTATGCAGCAGTCCCATCAAAGTGGGGTCCATGATCACCTTGTATGCCAGACAGAGTTCACCTCTGAGGAGTCTGTATGAAACTGAGTAGAGACATAGGGCTTTTAGCCTATCTGTGTATGGTAGATGTTTGAGGCCCTGGATTCTCCTGGTGAGGGGCATCTGTGGTCTCTCGAGCTGCTGCATGTGCTTTGTGAGGTATATGCCAAAAGGGGAGTTGCACTCAATAATGGGCCTTATAATGGAAGACTACAGGAATGTTATGACCTCCTTGTCCCTGGATGAGATGCCCTTACTTATGAGGTGGGCCATGTAGAAGGCTTTCTCTACAACGGAACAACATGGTGGTCATAAGTCAGGTTGCTATCAACCTGAGTGCCCAAATCTCTCATGAGTTATTGAGTGCTTAGAATGTTGTTATTAATGTGATAATTTGTGGGGACATCATTGTCCCCAAAGGGGATGATGATGCATTTTTTTTTTGGTATTCAGCTTGAGGCCATGTTTCTGGCACCAGTCATTTTTCTGAGTGAGACCCTCTTGGAGGATATCTACATCACTAGGGGAATTGATGACAGCACCCAGGTTGCTGTCATCTGCAAACTTGGTCAGCCATAGCCCATTGGTTTTGGACTGCACCTCAGAAAACTATATCCCAAAAATCAGAGGCCCCAAGACTGAACCATGGGGTATGCCACTTTTTACGGGTCTACTGCTTGAGGTGGCTTCCCTATTTTGACTAAATGGGTTCTATCAGTGAGCCAGTTTGCTACCCATCTGGTAACATATGGATTGATGCCTAGTTGAGAAAGTTTATCTATTATGCCCAAGTGGGGAATAGTTTCAAAGGCTTTGGACAGGTCAAGGTAGGTGGTATGCAATAGCTTCCCCTCATCCATGGCTTTGGTGACTGTCTCAAAAAAGTCATCCAAATTTAGCAGGCATGACCTCCCCTTGACAAAGCCAAACCATGGAGGATCAAGTGTTTGGAGGCTGCCAGTGTCCTTGTTAATGAGGTCCATGATAATCTGTGTGAAGATAGGCGAAGGCTGCTAGCCTAGCCAGATAGAATTTTGTAGATAATTCTGTCATTTGTAAATATTAATGTAAGCCACATGCTTGTCCTCTTTGCTAAAAGTTGAACTTCAAAAATGTAACAACAGTGCACTCTGCTGTAAGAAAGCTGATAAGTCAAGCACTGTAAAATTCTTTGATGTAAAACTGAGAGCCGAGATGTCTAGAGGGAGGCATTCTGCCTATTGTTTTGAGGCCAGAGTTAATGGCAAGAATTTACATGTATAATTTTTTTTATTGCTCTGGCTTCCTGACCAGCTGCAAGATCAAAGGGGTATTAACCTCTGAGTTTCTGTTAGCCTGAGAAACATAAAGAAATTATGTAATCTGAAATGAATCAGTGGTACCGTGTTATCAATTTAAGGACAGAAAGAATGAGGGCATTGAGCATTCTGTCTTGAGAACATCCAACTCACCACTCTAACTGTGTTCTATATGTACATTTATTTTAGAACTGTGTTTTCTCTTAGAAATAGCTAGGAAATAGGAAAATTAGACTAAGTGTTTCTCTGTGTTGATGTCAGAAGTATTCTACTGTATTATTTTAAGCATTTTCCTGTGATCTCTGAACTCTTGACTAGCACTGTGTAGTGTCTTGTGTCTTTATTATTTATTTCTAAATATTTTAAACCTTTCAACTGTGGCTGTTTTATGTAGAGTTAATTTAAACTCTAGAGTACATTGCATGTATATAGTGATACTGGCCAAGCCACTCAAATAAGCCTTGACTGTTCAGTTGCACTTACCATTTGGATAATAATATTGCACAGTATAATTGGACACCCTTTCATAAGGGCCTTTGAGTAGCTGATAAATATTAGTGGGTGGTGGCAAGCGGTACTACCATATTATCTGAGTAAAAGGGGCACAGCTGGAGAACCTGTGCCAGCCTTCTGCAGGAGTGTCTGTGTGGTTGTATATAACTCTTATCTCAAAGTGTGTGTGTGTGTGTGTGTGTGTGTGTGTGTGTGTGTGTGTGTGTGTGTGTGTGTGTGTGTGTGTGTGTGTGAGCTACTTGGGCAGGGACATGAAGCGCTGGTTGGACAGAGAGGGTGCTGTAGGTTTTAGCTTGCCCACTAGGCTGAGATCTGGACTCTATGCCTCCTTGATTTCTGGACCAGTGCACGAGCATCACAATCTGTTCCATGGCCTTGCAGATCAGGCTAGTTAGGGTGATGGGTCTGTAATTTCCCAGATAGGTGGACGCTCCACCTTTGTTTAAAGGGTTGACAGTGGCTGTCCTCCACTCAGCTGGAATGAAGCCAGTACTCAGGCTTTGGTTGACTATGGTGCCTAATGGTGTTGCAAGTTCTAGCCTGAGTTCAAGTAGAATGCAGACTGGGATGTTATCGGGTCCCATGGAGGCTGTATTTTTTGCCTTTGAGAGAGTAGTGATGACCTGTTCCCTAGATATAAGGAAAAGTGGACAGGTGCTGGGGATGTCCTGATTTATTGATGGGGGACAGAGGGGGTAAAGTTTTTGCTGAATCTGTCAGCCAGCAAGTTTGCTATATCTATGGCATTTGTATATGTGGTGTCCTTGACCACCAGTTCTCAACAGATTTGGGTTATTCCTTTTAACGTTGGGGGCATATGTGAAGAAGGCCTTACGATTGTCTAGTAGCTGTAGCCAATTTGGACTTGAAGCTTGCTTTGGAGGATTTCACTAGTGCTCTTATAGGTTCATAGTTTTATAGGTAGGTACTAGGCTATCTGCCCTGGGGCCTATATAAGCCTAGCCAAAAAGTTCCCTGACTTTCACCACCCAAGAAAATTATTTTCCTGTGCCCATGTTGATCAGCGCTGCAGAAGTGATCCCCGGGGTGAATTTTCTATTTCCCATCCAGTTGTCAAGAATTTTCTTAAAGAAGGCCAATGAGGAGCTTTGCTTGATATGAATGGGTAGTTTTTTCCAGAGTATGGAAAGTCTCTGGGACAGGAATCTATCCCTCCAGCATGTTCTGTTTATTGTGGTGACAAGGTTTAGGTCCCCGGTGCATGTGGTTTGGAGATATTAGGATTTCTTTAAGTGTAGCATGTCCAACAGCTCTGGGTTTGACATAGCTTTGTATGTTAGGCAGAGATCGCCTCTGAGTAGGCGATATGTTATGGAGCAGAGCTGGAGTTTTTTTAGACGGTCTGTGTATGGCATCTGTTTGAGGCCAGTAATCCTCTTAGTGCAGTATTTCTGTGGTCTCTCCAATTGTTGTAGGTTTCTTGTGAGATTCATGCCAAATGGGGCATTGTACTCTATAATGGGTCTGATGAGGGATGAGTAGTGAGGATCAATTACCTCTTTTTTTCTAGAGGAGAACCCTTTTGTGATGAGGTGTGCCACATAGTAGGATTTCCTGACTACTGTGGCAATGTGGTTATCAAAGGAGAGTCTACTGTCCACCTGTGTCCCGAGGTCTCTAATCACACTTTCATTGTTTAGTGGGCTACCGCCTATGTGGTAGTTCATGGGTGCCAAGTTTTTCCCAAACGGGATGACAATGCACTTCTTGGCATTGTGCTTGAGGCTATGACTTTGACACCAAGCGTCTGTCTCTGTGAGGCCCTTTTGTAGAATGTCTACATCAGTAGGTGATTCTGTTATGGCTCCCAGTTTGCAGTCATCTGCGAACTTTGTTAGCCAAAGACCTTCTGTGTTGTCCTGCACTACAGAGAACTAGATGCCGAACAGAAGAGGACCCAGAACCAAATCCTGTGGTACTCCACTTGTCACTGGTCTGAAGTTGAACTTGGAGTCAGCTACTTTTACTGTGTGGGTTCTGTCAGTAAGCCAGTTGGCCACCCATCTTGTGACATAGGGATTTATGCCCAGTTTAGTGAGTTTATCTATAATTCCAGATAAGGGAATGGTATTGAAAGCCTTGGTGAGGTCAAGATTGGCTGTGTGCACTACCTTGCCCTTGTCTATGGCTCTCGTGACTGTTTCAAAGAAGTCAGTCAGATTTAGTAGACATGGTCTACCGTTTACAAACTCAAACTGAGTGGAATCCGGGGTTTGGAGGTTACCTTTGTCTTTGTTTATAAGCTCCAAAATGATATGTTCCATGGCTATGCAGACCAGGCTCATCAGGCTAATGGGGCAGTAGTTTCCGGGGTCCATGGTGACACCCCCTTTGTGGAGTGGGATAACTATCACTGTGCACCATTCAGTAGGCTCATAACCTGAGGTGAGGCTATGATTGAACATGGTGCTTAGGTGGGGTGCCAGTTCATTCTGTAGTTTATGCAGTACGCAGCCTGAGAAATTGTCTGGTCCCATGGATGCTGTGTTCTTGGCTTTGGAGAGTGCAGTCTTTACTTGTTCATCCATGATTACAGGGTCTTTGCATTCTTCCAGTATTAAGATGGGCCTTTTGGAGGGTGAGTGGGGGATAAAGTTAGCATTGAACCTATCTGCCAGGATGTTGGCAATATCGGTTGGTTCTGTATATTTAGTGCCATTGTGCTGTAACTCATAGCAGATTTGAGTGTTCAGGCTTGTTCAGACTAAGGAGAAATTGCTTCCAATTGGGCACCTGCTCTTTCTTGGTTTTGGACAGCAATGTTTTCCTTTTGTTATAGAGTTTATTTATTGCTGATATTCACCAGACAGGTTTACTTTTCCCTGAGGAGGATGCTTTAGTCCTGTCAGGTATTCCTGATTCCATGCATCTATATAAATGCTTGTATAGTGCTTTTGTGTAGTTTTGGATATTGGTGCCAGTTCCTACAGAGGGAAAGGGGGCTGTGAAGCTGTTTATACCATCCCTCAGGAGGCTGTAATCAGCATTGGAGAAGTTTTTATGACTGATCCTAGCTAGAGGGAGGTTGGGGAGATGGTGACTATGAATGTGGCCATTTTGTGGTCGGATCTTACCAGGGAGGATGATACTATAAGGATGCTGCAGTAGTTACTCATGTTGGTTAATACCAAGTCCAATAGATTATCTCCCCTTGTGGGGGTATCAACTAGCTCTTCCTAGGCATTTCCATTGACAAAATCAAGAAATCTCTGGGAATTTGTGTTTTGGCATGAGTAGTTCTTCCAATCTATGTTTGGGAAGTTAAAGTCACCCAGGATTAGGGTAAAGGTTTTAATCTTGATAGATTTGGGCAGGTCCAAATAGGTGGATTGGGGATCTTGAGTAAGATTTGGAGTCGGGTAGCTTGCTATGATTTGAATAGGGGCCTTGTCAATGGTTTACTGCACCTAGAATGTCTCCTGTGTATTGTACTGTCTGATCAGCCTGAAGGTGTGTTTGTCTTTAATGTATATTGAAACTCCACCTTTTTTGGCTTTACTGGCCACAGTTTGGGGTCTGAATGTATGATAGGATGTGTAACCAGGTAAGGCTGCTTTGAATCCAGGTTTCTGTGACTGCACAGGTGTCAACATTTTCCAGGGTTAGGGATGCTTGCAATGAGTGCAGTTTCATGTTTAGACTCTTAGCATGACCTTTAATTTGTGTTTTGTTGAAATTTTTATGTTGGTAGTTTTAACCTCATCACTTTTCCTAAAAAAGGCACTATAGGGGAGGCAAGAGCCTATGCCAGAAGCCTGAAGCCCATGTGAGACAGACGCAGGCCATCTATGGCAAAGCATCGTGGTCTGTCTATCATATCTTCCCAGGCTGTCAGGTACTGGATCCCCTTGGAATGATACCAGAAACTAAGCCAATTGTTAAAGTCAATCATTTTCTGTTTGTATTGAGGCATTATTCTGGGTGACGGCAGAATGTTGCTTAAGGCTGGGACACACCTGCCTAGGACACATAATCCAAAAGCTCAATCATGCCTCTCTTCATGTAGTCCAGAGTACGTCTCAAGTCATTCACAACTACATGGACTATGACAGAGTCATTACAGTACCTGTTGTTGAGAGACTTGAGTGTGTGTGTGTGATATGGTGGATTCTGGCACCTGACAGACAACTAACTGTGACTTTATTGTTATCCAGCCTGGTGAGAGGCACATCTGTGTGTCTCACAATTGAGTCTCCTATGACTAATGTGTTGAGTTTATGATGAAGCCTTAGTGGTTGTGAGGCACATGTGTGCAGACTATGCATGGTATGTGGTGTGGAGGGCTGTGGAGATCACTTCTGGTTTTGCCTCAGAGGTCTCCTTTGTTTGGGTATGTTCCTGTGGAGGATTTCCACATATGTAGGAGTGTGTTGTGTAGGTGTAGGTAGTGTTTGAGGTATAGGGATTGTGTTGACAATCTTTTCAGTGCCAAATATACTGGCTTGAGGGTGAGACAGCTTGGATTCTAGGTTCCTGATGTAATTGCATCTCACACAAATTGTGTTCCTAGGTGGTAGTAGTAGATGGCTGTCCATGTACATGAGGCAGTTGCTACACTCTCTCAGGATACCCATATCAACCAGACTGGCAGGAGAAACTGTAGGAAATTGTCTATCCATATTAGTCAGAATCTGAGGAAGAAAGGCCAGGGAGAGCTAAGGGTGGGCCTAAAGCTCAAGTGCTGAAACCAAAACTAAGAGTTAACACTTAGGAATAACATCTAACACTTTAGACAGGCTATAAACAAGCAGTAATAAATGCAACAGAAAAGATACACTTGAGCACTTTAGAGAACAGGCAGCAAGTACCAGGAAAAAGCAAAGCAAGATGAAGTAACAGAGTAGTAGGAAAAATCACAAATTAGAAACATATAAGCAGCTGAATAAAGTGTCTTTTTTTATAAAGAAAAAAGAGAGAGAGAGCAGGAACAGAAGATAATTCAAGGTTAAGGGACCAAGGGGTTTGGCCTTCCCAAATGATCTCTGAAATTAAGTAGAATGAGCTAAAGAGATGGGACTGAGATGAGTGTCCCAGATCAAATTTACAGTAGGGACGGGCAACTGCAAAAGCCACCAACTTTAAGAACAAAACATCAACAGGGTGGGAGGGAAGGAAGTTTCAGCACAGATCAGAAAACAACACCAGCAAATATATAAATAATTCAGTCAAGCAAAAAATAAAGACAGTGCAGAACTCTGAACAGTTAAAGTGCCAAAAATATGTCTCAGAGAATACCCCTTTTCTGGAACAGGCTTTCCATCTATGTGAAGCAGAGTTTGTCCTTAACCCTCTTCAATTGTAATCTGCACCTTGGTCTCTAATAGACAAAAGCAGCCAGTAAATGCTTGACCACCCATGCCCTAACTGACATATATCCCTTAAAATACCCTCTAAGGGCACTAAAGTTTGTTGAAAACATTTTGGAAACATGGCCAGGCTTAAAAAGGCCCTTGAGATTGTTAGCCTAGCAAGGCTAGGCTTAAAAACGCCCTTGTGGTCATTAAACTAGTACATGACTATGAACCTGTAAATATTGCTTCTCTTTATACTTTATAAACCCATATTGCAGCCAAAAGGGGTCATTATTAATCAGTCTACCACCCCAGACAATAAACATCAATCAGTAAGTAACTAAATACATACATACATACATACACAAACCAAGCAAAAACTTTGCAGTGTGGAGGGTGTGAGGTTCACGCCAAGAAATATGCTATGCACCTAGTTCACTAAAAAAAATCAAACTTTAAAATACATACTACAAAGTAATAAAATAGTAGGTAGTCCACAGTTGAATTAAAATGGAATATCCTTTATTGAAACACAGGAACAAGCAATTCTAGTTGAATTTAATGAAAAGCATTAAAGACATTCATTATTTATATATATAATCAGGTCATTTGCAGCAAGGGAGTGGTTACCAAGGTGGTTCTATTAAGAGCAATAAAAGCCTTAAACTCATTCCTTTAACCAAGTCCGCCTTCCTTCTTAACACCATAGTGTAAACTGAGATTGTGGTACCTTAGAACTGCTTCAGATCCCTTTTCTCCCCAGCTCATCTGCAGAGTTACATTCTTGGTCTGTCAACCAGATTCTCATGTCCTCAGGCAAAGTGCTAAGAGCTTGTTCACTCATCAAAATGTCTGACAACATTTCAAAAGTGGTGACTTGACACTGGCAATACCTCACAACATCAAATGTCACGCTGCTTTGCCAGGGATGGTCTTCACCTGTCACCTCTAGACTTTTGGATAGTGGCCAAAACATTATCCACCCCAATAGTGCTTTTTTAGGAGCTGCCAAACAGACAAACCTTCCAACATAACAAAACTACTCAGGATAAACTAAAGGTGTTACTGCTCAATGCTAGGAGCCTAAACAAGAAGCTGCACTCCCTGGAAGCTCTCCTCACCCTGGAGAATGTTGACATCTGTGCAATTACTGAAACAAGGTTTAAAGCCACAGAAAGCACTCCAGCAGTGAATGGCTTTAATGCCTTTCATACATTCCGACCCTGTATGAACCAGGAAACCCATATGTCACACCTAAAGTTACTAGAATCACTCACCATACAGCCCAATACCATACTCATGGGCGATTTTAACTACCTCTCCATTAATTGGGAGGCATACATGAACATTAACATACAGGCCCAAAGATTTCTTGACTTTGTAAATTCAAATGCCCTGGAGAGGTAGTCTGCACTCCCACTAGGGGAACAAATATCCAGATGTTGTAGTCACAAATATAGGAGAGAGCTGCACCCCCTAGTGTTATGTCCTCACTAGTAAGATCAAATCAGAAAGCAATCTCCCTTGAAATAAAGATAAAACTAGCTCCCCACATAACAATCAAAAATTTAAGAACTTAAAGCAAATTACCCCCTGTTAAGAGAGGGTATAGCTAGTTTCCAAGCTCCTCCTAATCCAGAAGACACAGAAACCTATGCAGAGGCATACACAAAAGCCCTGTATGACCATATAAACAACTGGATAAAAATAGCAGTACCAGACCAAAATAAACCTAGGTCAAACCACAAAAAAGCCACCCTGGTGGACCCCTAGTATTAATAGGTTTTACAATAACATAAAAACCTTGTCGAGAAGTAAGAGAGAATTTGCACAGCAGAGAAATAAGTCCATCATTAGTCTAAAGAAGTGAATCAGTGTACTAGTCAGGTCTCTGAAATCAGACTTTGAGGTAAAAATAGCTTCCAAAGCTAAGGATAACCATAAGGCATTTTTCAGTTATGTCTGCAGTTTTAAGGGCAACACCCAGCAATGTGTGGAATTAGTTGTAGATGGCATCACCTATACTCAGCCTGAAGATATAGAAAATCTGCTGGTCAACAAAATCACTGAATCCCTCAGTGTTGTAGATATCCTTCAGGAGGGTCTAGATCAGACAAATGATTGGTGCCAGAACCATGGCCTTAAACTAAATACAAAAAATGCATTATCATACCCTTTGGGAAGCCAAATAATCCTGCAAATTAGAACATCAATAGCACACTCCTTAGAGTAGACTTAGAGGTGAGAGATCTAGCTATGCAGGTAGACAGTAGCCTGAACTTTAACTACCATGTATCCACAGTGGTGAGGAAATCCTTTTATGTGGCACAACTTATGAGTAAATGTATAGCATGCAAATCTAAGGAAATTATAGCCCCGTTGTACTCAGCCGTCATTAGACCAATAATCAAGTACAGTGTGCCATTTGGCATGTACCTGAATAGGCACTTACAGCAGCTGGAGCACCTTCAGACGTTCTTTACAAAGAAAACACAGGGTGTAAACAATATGAACTATTTTGATAGACTAAATGCCCTGTCCCTTTACTTTGTCCCCTACTGACCATTAAGGGGTGACCTATGGCCAAACTACAATGCACACAGATCCAGCCCTGATGGGGTTGCTACAAATCCACAAGTGAAATAGCATGAGGATCACCCAATATGTTGATCTAAACTTAGTCAGTGACTGAAACAAAACATGTTGGAGAGACAGATATGTGTCTCAGAGACTGCCCCATCTTTGGAACAGGCTTCCTATTTACATTAAGCAGAGCCCTTCCCTGGCCCTCTTCAAATGCAGTTTGGATTAATATGGATGGGGAATCACAAATTTACACCTGGGATAGTGCCTATGCCTCTTATGGACAGGGGCAATCTCTAAAATGCTCAAGGACAATGCAGTAATGCAGCTGTAGCATTGTTGCCTCACAGCAAGAGGTTATCTGGTTTGATTCTTGGCTAGAGCGCCTTCTGTGTGGAGTCTGCATGTCCTCCCTGCATTTGTGTGGGTTTCTTCTGGGTGCTCCGGTTTCCTCCCACATTAAAACGGACATTCATCTGGAGTGTTTCTCCCTGGGCCTGCACTGAAAATTGGCTTCATTCCAATTCAGACTTTCCTGATCAACTAAAGTTGAATAAATAAAAAAATGCACAGGCACAAATCCATGCCATTGTCTTGACCATAGGGGCCATATATTGGGTAAAATTGGGATATATTGGCTAGGCTTGTAAGGGCCCTTAAGCCATTAGTCCAGTAATCTTCTATGAATGTATATGTCCTTTCCATGCTATTGTGCAATGCTGTATTTTGTATATGTAAGTAGAAGGGGTGTGAGAGATGCAGTCCTCCACCTGAAATGCATGGGAGATTGGCCCCTGCATAAAAAGTGTTTTCTGGTTTGCATGCTTCAGGTTTGTATACTGGAGCATGGCTTAATTATATTCAAGATTTATGTTTTCAGAAAACTTTGACATTTCAATCAGTTTCATTCAATAAAACAAAATTCAGAATAATTACCTTTAATGGATTAAAATCCCCAAAAAAAGCAAAGAAGAAAGTAGAGCAAAAAATACCAATAACCGAGAAATACTGAGTTAGAGTAAATGCAATATCAGGAACTCCTTTCTTATAAACACTCTCTTTTTGTAAGTTATAACTCATTTCTTTCTTGCTCAGTCAACTGTTGGGTATCCACTATCTTTGTTATATTCACTCATAAATGTTTTTCTTCACCTGTATATTTTCTGCACACTTTTTCACTTACTTATTTAACTTAACATTCTACAGTCTAGACTGGTCCTTAGGTAAATGTTAGGCTGTTAGCTTGTAGACTATTACAAGCCAAGCTAATAACTAGAGATCAGAATCAAACCCTATATGTTGTATCTGTGGGGTAAAGACCTTAACCCCATCCCCCTAAACTATGGGATTGGCAACTATTATTATACATTTCCTCTTTCTGTTTTCTGTTATCTCTAGTGATTGCTTAGCTTGATAAACTGTTCACTCAACACTCAATTTCTTCTGCCATGACCAATCCAATTCCTTCTTAACTTTAGCATTTCACAGCTGTGCTACTGTGTACCATTTCAGACTATTAGCAGTGCATTTCTTGCACACTGTGTTACTCACATTTTCTCAACAACATGTCACAGAAGGCAACTTCTTTACACATCTCAATGTTTCAAATAAGTTGCTCCTGCAATCCCTTTTTTTAAGAATCTGTAACTTAAATTGGGTGACACTGAATGCAATCCAGGACTATGACTAGAGCCATCCCAGCTGTAGTAATCCTGGGTACTGTGTCTACAACACATCTGATGAGCTGTTTGCCTGCTTCTTAGAACAGGACACAGCCACTTATGGTATAAAAGAGACTTGGTTTAAGCCATGCTTAACATTTCTCATCTATATACTCCCCAGGTATAGCTGCAATGGGTTTGGCACACTTTGGATAAGAATGGAGAGATAGACACACTTCTGCTATATAGATCATCCCTAAATATGGCACACATTGTCTGCTAGTACAGCACTGCGGTGGTGGTGCTGCAGTAGCATTGTCGCCTCACAGAAAGATGTTGTCCTGTTCGATTCTCAGCTAGAGTGTCTTCTGTGTGGAGACATGCATGAATGGGCGTACCTTCATTGAAGGTTGTGCGTCAGGGCTGGCAACTCGACACGTAAAAACCTACTGCCAGTTATTAGCGGACTGGAGTTTCGTTGTGGCGACCCCTAACTGGGAAAAGCCAAAAGACACAGCAACAACAACAACAACAACAACAACAACATTGTCTGCTAGTACAGCAATGTATGGACTTGGAAACAGCCTATTAGCCATCACTACATAACTCCTCTAAGTAAATCAGCTTACTTCATTCCCTTGATGGATAATTTCAACACTTCCATTAAACACAAAGTCAATATATTAGCATTGGGGGTGGAATTTATCTGAACATGTTTGCCCATCAAGAGTAGGATAGTGAAGCAGCATTAAATAACTTTAAGCCTGCCAGAGCAAATGGTATTACAGGAATCATGTCTGTTTTCAGTTTGGGCATAATCAATAAGCCAAAGAGAGTGGACATCTGTAAACCCTTTCACATATCCTTAGTTATCACTCATGAATCACATAACTGTGGTGCTGCTAGAAGCCAAAATGCTCTGCTAACATCAACAGGACAAGGAAGAAGGCCATATAAGAGTAACTTTAAATATTCATGAGACAAGTTTTGTAAGACTTCTGGCATTTTCCTTGCTTTTTGCCTCATTTATTTTATTCCAGGACAAGTTCTTTCCAAAAGAATTAAGGATAAGAGCAACTGACAGCCCATGATAAATCTAGAACTTAATCTTTTACCAAAGTACAGTTATTATGCATGACAACATTGAAAAGGTTGGCTAGAGTACCTTTCTAAAACCAGGATAAAGGCCACAAAAATGCACAAGTATAAAGGCAACTATTTGCCATTAACAAGGTCTGTTGGAAAGAAGTAAAATATGCCTAGAGAAATAAGAATCTTCACTTTCTCACAATTAATATTAAATTCCCATTTCAGAAATGTAAAGAGAAGTTTGCCATTATGCCCACTTCTCCTAAAACCAAAATATCTTAGCAGTATGGATACAAAATTGTGTCTGCGATAAAAACATTTGTAAGGCACAGGTATCGCAAATAAGTAATAATTCATGAAAGATTTTCAGACTTCCACAGCAACAATTTATTATGTTAAGTGCTTTCATTAATAGTAACTTAATGACTTCTTCAGATTTTTGTACCATGTGAACTTTTTTGATTGGCTGATTTGTGTGCCATGCTAAAGCTTTCAAGTGGCTCATTTGGGTACCATGTGATGTGCACTGATGTGATTTAAGTCTGTTTGTTTATATATGCTTATTCTGAAGAAGTTAATACTGAAGGCCTGTCTGCTGTTCATCCAAATTATATTAAAAATAAAATATTTTCTCATCACATACTTTGACTTTTCAAATATTTGCTGGATGCAGATAATTCAGGGACAGGTGTTCTAGACCTTAGTTCCTAAAACTATGTATACCACACATTTGCAAACCTGCTATATAAGCCATTCATTTCATCTATAGCATGACTACCTTTCCATCCAATCGAAAACAGACATATACAGTACCAGCAAACCAAATATCCATTTTGTGAATACATACTGAAGTGTTTCTATATCACTTGGCACAATCATGTAGAGCTTCTTCTACCTCTTATCCTCAGAATTAGAAACAAAGCCAAAAGAAAAATTAGAAGACAAAGGCCTTAATACAGTGAGTTTTGAAATACTATTGTTGCTAACTCTGAAAGCTGAGATAATATGTGGCCAAGAATTAACATTTTTTCTGAAGTAAAATAAGTCTGTAACTGTAATAAAACTACTTTTATAAGACAGCTCTCGTGTACACAGATGTACACAGGACAACAGTTTCACTTTAGTATGCCCTCCATTTCAAACTGCTATCAGTGAGAGAGCCTTCTCTGGACTGGAACCTGCTGCTTGCACCACCTGCCTAAAGGCATCAAAAATCTAGAAACCATAAAAAACTTCAAAGTTGCACTTGACAATGGTTAGGTAACTTACCTTTCCATATCATGAATAATAGAATAGAATACATTTAATCAACTTTTATCAGCCTTTTAATGTTGCATCTTATACACAAAATTTTCACATGTATATAGGAATTTATATAGTATATATGATTGCATTGTATTTCATGCACTTATTAGCTTGCATTTTTGTATATACATTTTTTTTGAATGCACTCTGACTGGATCTTTTAATGTTACCCTATCTGCATTTAGTATTAATATGTTTTGAATTTTACTATGTGCTCATTTTATGTATAATATTGTTTGAAAGACTATAATGTATTTTCTACTCTTTGAGCTCAGGTCATGGCTTAAAAAGGTCAATAGGCAAGTCCACTTACAGGATGAACAAATAGTAAATAAATAAATGACTGGCAATGCAGTATTTGCTAATCGTAATTCTCCATTTTTTTCTAAAGGAAGTTCCAGATTTTGAAAGGGAAAGAGTAAAATTCTATGTGAGAATCAGGGGCGTCCAAAAAAAATCAGGAACAATTGAGAATTGTGTGGCCTGGTTGCCAACTTTGAAAGAGGCAAAAAGTTTGCAAACAGACATTTCCTTGGCTTTGCCATTTGCCCAGCTCACTTTGTTGAATAAACACACATTGCTTCTCTTTTCTGCCTAGTTTTTTGTCTTGCTAGTAGTAACTTTAAAAAGTGACATATCAGGAAGAAATTCATAGTGATGTGCTTCTGTGTCATAAAGGAGACGTGTTGAAGTGATGCAAGGATGAACTAAATATGCATTTAGCTTCAGAGTTTAGTAGAAGTATAAATTTTGTTTTAAAAGGTCACAGATCTGAAGTGTTCCTTATGTGCTGTGAAGTGTTATTTTATGCTGTTGAACCAACAAGAAAGAAGGTATGATCTGTAGAATGAAGTGTGTCTGGGAAGCTGGATAGCAAAATGACACCACTCGAAACAGACATAAGAGATTAATGTTTCTCTTTAGACATCAGGTACTGGGACAATATTCAAGAAAATTTAGCTTGAGAAGTCAGCTGCAAAATAGTTTATTTGCTCTGTTTTATTTTCTCCCATATTTAGGAGCAACAGGTTTGAATCTGCAGTTATGTTTTTAAACACTTATAGCCTATACATATTATTTTCAGATAAAAAGCAGGTTAGTGGCAAGTCTATCTCCCAGTCTGAGGTATTAGGACTGCTTTACATATGGAAGCATGTACCAGTGAGCCATAAAACCTAGAATATCAAAAGCAGGAGTGGATCAGTTGGAATAGTTGATAATGTTCTGCAGTATCTAATCTCTTATAAAACTGATAAACTTTTAACTCCAGATACTAGACGACCCATGGCTAAAATGTTCCTCTTCATAGATTAGACTACTCCCTTCCAATCATAGTTCTTAATCCAATACAAAATGCTTTATTGAGTCACACTACTAAAAATACAGTTCTTCAATGCATCCTTTTAGCTAGCTACCTTGATTACCAATATAACTCTATAGAAAGGGTCAGCTGGTTTCTTGTAATAATGTGGGACATAGTTCTGTTAAACTCATTAACTTTTAAACTTCTGAGTAATAATTACTGCCCACCACTGACTAATAAAAGCACAGAAAACATTATTTATACTCCAAATACAATGAAGAAAGAAAAGTGCTAGTTAAATAACCATTTAACCCAACAAAAGTAGAAAAAGCTTTCAGCAAAATAAATTCTGCCATCTGGAACTCTCTGACAAAAGAAATAAACAGCGTTGCAGTCTATACTATCTTTCAGAAAAAAAAATGAAAGAATTCCTTAAGACAGCCAAATTCCTATTTGGATCCTGGATGTCTTTTCTCTGTATGATAGTTTGTACCAGCTAAGATACCATACTTACTCTGAGGTAATGCACTATTTCTTTCAAAAAATACACATAGATTGTATTCAAGACTTTATGAAAATTGTGATACACTTTGCTAGAATAGAGTGAGTATATAAGAATGTTGTATTGTTTGTCTGTGCAAACATAATTCACAGTACAATAAAATCTGTATTATATCCTCAGCTAAGCTCATGCCATTGCTTCTCCTTGAGTATTCTTTCCTTTATTTATAATTATGTTTAATGAACTTTGATATTTCTGTCCAATCTTTTACTTGTGTTTGTTTGTGCTCTTTGTTTGGATTGTCACTTAAAAGGGTTCTTGAACCTGCTCACGTGCCTGGCTAATAACTATAAAATGACAGTAAATAAAATAAAATGAATGCATAAATAAATAAGTACATAGGGAAACTGATACATGTAAATTAATGAGCAAATAAGCAAATGATTTGCTAATCATATTGTTATGCTGGTTCATGGGTTCCTCCATAGCTGAGCTCAAAATTTCCAGTTTGCATTGGTAAAATTTGGAAGAGGTTCCTCCTAATAGAAGACTAACTATGAAACTAAAAAAAAATAAGTTTCATAAAATTGACTATGAAATTAATAAAATGGACTTATATAATATTCACTGGAATGAACAGCTGGGTAATGAGTCAGATGGGGGTTATTCCGATTTGGAAAAAAAATATTTGTGAAGCTATGGAAAAAGTTTCATGTGAAATGATTAATCAGCTAAGTAAACATATAAACTGGTGAAATAGTGAACTTTGTAAGTTATATAAAATAAATAATATAATATTTTATAAATACAAGAAATGTTTTAATTCCACTTTAAAAAATAGACTGAATTTGTTAAATAATAAAAAAAATAAACATTTGTTAAAAAGGAAGAAACTCCTATATGAGCCTAATCTTTCATCTGCAGTTGTTAACATAAGACATTCTTGCAAATATATCAACTCAGTCACTTTGTCTACCTCTGCTATTTCAATGACAGTAATAAATAATAAAATTTGTTCTGATACAAAATGTAGTGGTTGAGTTTAATAGTTTTTTCTGGAATCCTCAAATTGTTTGAATGCCTCAGTTAATTATGAGTTACTGCCTGAAACAAATGCATTTTGTCCTATAAGAAGAATTGATCTTGCTCATAAAATCTTACCCACAACATTTAAAAAAAAGTTCCATGGGGCTGCAAAATATACTGGTTATGTTGATCCATTGACTAAAAGATGACATGCACTACCACTTTGAAGACTGATTATAACCCCAATTTACAAAAAAGGAATAGAAATGAAGTAATTACAGGCCTATAAGATTAATGTCTGTATTACTATGTAAACGTTTTGAAAGGGTATTACTACAGTTTCTTATAGATCAAGAATCAATGACTCACCAGGATCCACATTAGAAATGCATTTTCTTTTAAATATCTGTGGAGTTTATCTTTTTTACATGTGTATAACTAGGAGTGTGAATATCATGATCTTCAACAACATGGCTTTTGCCCAGGAAGATCTACACAAACCAACGTGGTGGAGTTTTGTGATAAAGTTACTTGGGTTATTGACAACTCACTAGCTAGTGGTGTGATCTACACTGACCTAGCAAAAGTTTTCAATACCATTCTCATGGGTCTATTATTACTGCTTTACAGCAGTACAGCTGTAACTCATTTTTGATAAACTGGGCCAATAGCTGGCTTACAGGATTTCTTCAGTATGTATCCGTTAGAGGGCACCACTCTAAATTTCTGTCCAGAGTGCTTCAGGGCTCAGTGTTGGGCCCATTTTTATTTAAAGTAACATTATCAGGCAGTCCTAACAACAAACAGTTTTGGAATTCAAAGTATGTGGATGACTTCAAAACTGAATTCATACTTGAAAGACAGGGATTCTCTGCATCTATATCCAAATTGTTAGATCATTTCTCAGCATGTGTCAATCAGATTGGTTTGAATTTTAGTTTGGACAAATGCAGAGTAATGTATTTTGGTAAACCTATAATAAGACCTACCTTGTCCATAAACAATATAGTATTGAAATAATTCAACTGTTATAAGGACTTGGGTTACTAATTTCATCTGATTTTTCCTTCAAGAATCATGTTTTAAATATTAGAAAATGTGTTCTGCTAGTGATGGGCCTTAAATCTTTCTCCATACAGAGTAAAGAAAATTTACATCTTTATAAATGATATGTTTGCCAAGTTTTAGAATATAACAACTCACATTGTTTATATGGCAGGGATAAACTCTATTGACTTGAGTCTATTCAGAGAAAATTTCTCAAAATGATTCCTTTTCTTCATAATTTTTCTTACCATGAAAGGTGTTGAGTTTTAAATTTGTATACACTCCATTACAGATATACCAAGGGAAAGTTATTTTTGCTTACAGAGTTTATCATGATGAATTACTTCATGTTATTTTATAATATTTGTACTTCTAATAAAATGAAAAATAAAAGATATGACAATATCAGTTTTATAGTTTCATACTGTAAGATGCATTTGAGAAGTCATTTTATCATTCAAAGTATTACAAGATTTTGGAACTAAATTCCAAAAGATCTTAGGTTATCCTCTAACATTGTATGGTTTAAAGGGGATTCTGATTACTGGATTATGGATAAAGTATTTGATACTAAATGTGATGAGTCAGTGTTCCTAGATGGCCCTAGGACCTGAACATTATAACAACCTATGATACTTATGATAACTTGGAAAGGTTAGTATTTATACTATATTTTATACTGTATAAATCTGTAGTGTATTTTATGTCTCCCCAGGCCTCTGCTGAAAATGGAACTTACAAACTATATATTCCTAGTTAACAAATTTAAAAAATAAATTAGGTGGTAAATAGTCAAATCCACAGATGTTTACATGAAAAAGCATTTTCTAATATGAAACCTGGTGAATCATGGATTCTTGATTGGAAAGCACATGTCTGAGTGCAGCAGAGTTATCAAATAGAAAATGTATTTTGGATAAGGTTGAGGACCATCTTGACAGTCTGGATAATTCTGCTTATACAATATTTTTATTACTGTGATGGTAGTTGGCAGCCCTAGTTATGACCAGATGTTCAGCATGTAATAAGGACTGAATGAATTCTAGACCCCAGTCTTGGGAATCATGAAAGGAAAATAATATGAACACTATTTTTTTCTGAAAATACTTATGTAGCACATACATTTAGAGAGCCAGGGCAGAGGCCCATATGCAAAATATATTTGGAAAAGCAGCTAAAGCCACTGACAAAGTAAAAAAGATTTTGTTAAACTAACAGTGCACTGTTTAATATGTCCTTGTCTGTGATAGATAGTAAGAAGGCAGAAGGAATTGATTGTACTATTACCTTGAAAGTATTAACATTGGATACTGGAAGGAAAACCATGTTTATGAAAACACAGAATCAATAATCTTGTGCCTAATGCAATAGTATAAACAAGTTATACAAATTAAAAGTTATTTTATAGGATTTATAAATGGTCATTATATTTGCTGAAGCTATTTTAACAGATAAATATGGAAGTGTCTCAGATATTAATAAAGACAGACTGCTATTATTAAAGATGTGTATACAATTTCCTACAATATGTAACTTGTATTGTCTGACATTTGTTTTTTTTTCATAGTCATAGTACTAAGGTAGAGCCAAAACATGCATGTAGGCATTTTTACATAGTATAAATTGAAGACAAGTCCATTTGTGTACTGATTTAAAAGAAAGACTCAGAGTTTTAAAGCTTTGTGTATCTTTGTTCTGGAGAAAATGGATTGGATTGTTTAGCTACAATGCCTGTTAATAGCCAGTTTTCACACCATTATTGCTCACGCTGAAATATACAAAGACTATACTGACAACATACCTAGACTAAAAGTTAGAAATCCAGGTGAAATTCATCAGTAGTACCTGTGTCAGGGTCAGACTTTTTGAAAAACATGCACTCCTTGATATTGTGTCTGTATTCCCTTAAGGCACTCATTTATCCAGGTTGTACTTAGAATTATTCACTGTGCTGCATGCTCATAAGTAAACATGATTTTTCCCGAAGTTCTTGACAGCTTAAAAATGATAAATAAATAAAATAAATAAATAACTAAAGTGATCTCTTATGCTACCATTATTTACATCCAAGACAAATTTATATGGTTGTCCTGGTATTTTGAAAAAAAATTGTATATGTTTAACACAACCCATGCTGTTTCATGACATTATAGGCTGATTATAGCAGAACAAAATATGAGACAATGCACTTCAAGAATATGAGAACATGCGCTTCAGAAATATACAGATACCCAGATTGATACTCAGAATGACTAAAACATCTGGTAAACACTCAGCAAAACTGGATTTCCTGAGAGAGGCCCTGAATTTTTAACAGTCTGGAACAAATACAGGAAAGGTCACAACTCTGACTGTGAATCAAAACTTAATAATGTTTTTATAAACAGCTCCCTGTCAGAAGTACAAAATCTGATCATATAAGTGATGGTACCTCAAAACATCAAACAGCAAAGTGTAAAACTCACTATTATACTTTTCAATAAGCCTTCCAGTGCTTCCTGATGAGAAGGGCTTCCACTGCCCTGTTACTTATATATGTTAACTCTGAGATTACTGTTCTTCAAAGTAGTTGAATACTATGAGATTCCTCGGCCTTGGGCTGGTACATATTTGTTCGCAGTTATTCCCTAGAGGGAGGTTGGCATAATGTGTGAAGTTCCCCCTCTATACCAGTAATCAAGGAGCCTGAATCCTCACCACTGACACTGGTGAGGCACATTCACTTGGAACAAAGGCAGATACACATAGTATTTCCAGGTGCAGCTCTCTGCACCAAGCATAATTTCCCTTAAGAGCACACAGGGAACACACTCAGTCTGGGGTCTGGGTTTCCCTCTCTCTCACTCTCTGTCTCCAGGCCCCCAATAAGAGTCTCACTGGCACAGCTATAGAGTTGAGTCCTCAGCAGAGTGCCCTGGGCCAAGTCTTCCACCACCCTCTCTGTGAAACCAGTGCTCTGTATCTCTGCTCCAAGTAGCTGACACACACACTCTTTAAAATTCAGTTTTCACACACACACACACACACACACACACACACACACACACACACACACACACACACACACACACACACACACACACACACACCTGGGAAAGGCTGACATAGATTTACTAGCTATTCCCCTCTGCCCAGACTATAAGGTAGATAGTGCCACAAGGACACTCCAAAGCCAGCTACTCTAAGGCTCTTACAAAGGTACCCAATTATACTGAGTAAAATTAATACTAATACAAATGGTAGTATTTGAACAATGCAGCCAGGCGTTCATTGTTCACAGTGTCACCAAATAGATATAAGTACTCTCAAAGGTTAGAATATTCTCTAAAAGACCAGACACAATAAAAAAGTTCAAATATATTTAATAAATAATAAAGGAGCATGTAAATACTAAAAATTTATTTACAATAAACAACAGAGTTTCATTCACAGGAAATATTAAAATAACACAGATGAATAGAGTCACATAGATACAGAAAAACAGTACTTGATCTCACTATGTTTTCCTGACTGATTTAAAGAATTACTATTCCCTGGTTACTTACTAAAGCAAGGCAAGATTAAGTGGGTGAGTAACCCTTCTATGTCAGGTTTCAAAAAAAGACTGCTCTGAGACTTCTGTCTCATCTAGTATTAAAACATCATTTCAGTGCTGGATTACAGATTGACTTCACATACACTTGGTCATCTGACGTCTGGTTCCCATACTACCCCTCTTTACAAGAAACCAAACCAGCATCTCACACTTATGTGTTACCATACACACAGACAGAGCTTTGCTAAGATGTGTTATAGAATATGGAATCCATAAATCATTTCAACACTTTTACCCACTGCTAAGGACAATACAGCAGGATTCCTTGTCCTTGTTTTTACAGATATTTTGTCTCTGGCTGCAATCAGAACTGTAACATACAATCTTTATGGCCTACCAGGTAATTTAGTTTCAGACTATTTTTCAAAGTTAGCTGGACTGAGATTAACCTATTCTCTTGCAGTATCCTCTGTTACAATACTAATTTCAACAGTTATAATACAGTCTGACATACAGGTGTATTTATTTTTTCTGTCCAGCAGGACCCACTGTTGGTACATTTTTTAACACAATCAGCTTTTTAAATACATTTTCAACACAAGCACCTGTACAAATCAGTTTGATATGCAAATGACATATAATTCTTTACAAAACTCCAGCTAGCTATGCTGGCATATGTTACACATTCACTGCCCTACTTATCTTAGCATAGCTGGCAATACATCACATCATCACATAATGGTTAAGATATTTTACCTTACAGACACAAGGTGCAATGTCTGATTCTTACATGGTTTAATTGGCTAGGCTTAAAATTAGCCACAAGGTCAGTTAGCCTGGTACTAATCTATGAACCTGTGGACATAATTCTGAGGCTATGTTCTCTAACATGCTGCAGGTAATACACAAGATATTTCTACCAGATGATTGCTGCATTGCTAAGGATGACTCCTTGATAGGAACATGTGATATAGCTGTAATATGTAGGGGGACACACTTTTACATATTAGGGAGCTTACAGACAAGAAATGCATGAAATGTGGCACATGCCGTTACGGAAGGCAGTCACAATGAAGACCTCATGGAAACCACTGTGAAGGAGCTTCAGGAAGTAAATGAATGCATGAATCTAACTGAAATAAGGTGGAGCTTTGTTAAGGCAGGGCTAGCATTAAGCATGGTTTGAATAAAAAATAATAGTAATCACATGCTGATTACTCTTCCAGCAGCGATCCTTCTCTTCACAAAGCAAACCACAGCTAGTCGAGAGACTGCATTTCAGATATATAATATGGATGAATACTACCTGCTATAATACCAAAAAACACAGTGCATCTAAACACAGAACTGCTTAGCCCTGGTTGCATGATAGTCCCAAGAATAACAGCAAAATGAAAGCAACCCCTGTGGATTGCAATGCCCAAAGGTAGTACTAATTCTCCACTAGTCTATATGCATCAAACTATGGTTTCTAGTACAGACTGTAGGACATACTATTGTAAGAATACAAGAACCCACTTCTTTATTATCCCCTACAGAAAAAAAAGCTACAAGGCAGTTTATAGAATATTATTCAAATAGCACCTCTGTACTTCATGGCTAAGGAACACAAAATCATAGGAAATTATTTCAGTTAATCTTTCTCAGTTATCAAAATGTTCACCAAATTGTACAGTACTGTTTCTGCTCACTGATGTGACACTGAAGATGGGTTCCATAAAACAATGTCAAAATTATTTTTATACTAGCAGTGAAGCTTTTTAAACTAGTAGCATGAAAATGACTGAACTGCAAACCTTCATGATTTAACAACTAGAGAAACACAAAAGATATCTTGTCAGATATGAGTCCCGGACTGTACTTGTGTTCAGATGGATCTCTCTTTTTTGTCTTCTAAAACAAAGATGAGGTATCTCTATCGACAGACTTCAAAATTCCTATGGGGTCTAGAAATCTCATCCAGTCTTCTTTCTCAATCATGTTATAATTCTCCCAAACATCTCTCTGTAGACACAGGATCCATCTTCTGATTTGCAGTGACTGCTCCATCATGTCTCATATTTCAGATGCAGTAATATTTTGGCCAGTCCATATATAAAGTTACATAAACATCTCAAAGTGCTGATGGAAGAAGATTATAATACATCAGTTTAGACTGTACAGATGTCTGTTTGCTGCCACTTTTTTATTTTTTCTACCTGTACAATGCACTTGCACAATGCACCCTTCTCTGTTAACTATACTCTACCACAGACATTTGTTTTCCATAGTCCAGCAATAAATTATCTATAAAATAATACTCATTAAGTCAGTCTTGATCACTCTGTTTGCATACACAGTTAAAATCCTGGCCACAGCCCAGATAACCAACATCTGCTCATTATATTATGCACCTGATGGAGTGATACAGAAGATAGTTATGCCTATCCTGGGAGGAAGGACAGTGCTGTACATCACTTTGCAGGTCCTGGTGGAGGCTGTGACTCATAGGCATTGATGTCAGACTATGTGTAGGATGGAGCAGAGGAAAATGGGTAGAAATGGACACTTTATGTCTAGGAGTGGGACATGCATGACCATCTTATAGCCTGTCTCAAGTTACACCTAATAGAATGTCAGCACAGGGAGGGGTGGGGAGTTAATGTGACAGCAGGTTGTATAATCTGTTTGAAGAAGACTCATCTGTCAGGCTTATCTTCACCTGCTTAGGCCAGGAATCTAACCCATGGAGCATGAATGAGGAGATGGGGACCTCCGTGAAATGGGACTTTTCCCAGAATGGAGACTCTCATGGTGTGGGAATATTGTGGACCCACTGAGGTGGGACTTGCATGTAGAGACATGAGATTGGTGGATGAGGCTTGATGGACAGCTGTTGGGCAGAAAAAAATGTAGTCTTGAATCATTCCCTTCAGAACTGCCACATGTCCTCCTACATCTTCTTGCTTCAGCTTAATCGCTCAATCTTGCCCCCTCTTCCCACAAAATATGGTGTGTTCAAAGTGAATCAATTTCTTATCTGCTCTTGTGTTTCAGTCCATACATGAAGGGATATTTAAGGCTGAATTTGTACCACAGCTCCTTCATTTCTATTTTCATCTGGCAATTCTACTGCATACTTTCTATTAGATTAATAACACTTCATCTGTAAGGTCACTAGAAATGGGCATGTTACTTCACGTTAATCCATAAAACTGCCATGTACAATGGAAGGATGACCTCCATCATCTCCAGCATCTACTCCTTTATTATGCACTCTTGTACATTACTAAGTTTTGCCATCGCACCCTCACATTTAAGACTTCCCCAAGCATGTGAATTCTCTGGATTCCATCCACCAACTTGAATATTTTGCACTGTCTCACCTATGATGCGAATTGTATCAGGGCTTTCCAAAAGTTGACAATTCCATCCATAACCATTAATGTTGATGCCATCAGTGAACAAGCCAGTGACTGTGTCCAGTGCCACTGATATTTCACACAAAAATGTTTTTTGTATATGTTTTTACCCCAGTGTGTGTTGACAATCAGCCCCTCTAGGAAATTGACACAATTGCTTCCCTACACCAGGATGAGGGTTAACTTGGAGGGATAATAGTTTAAACTGCCATCACGGATGGTTCATATTTTTCCTTTTCTCCCCAGCTCTGCTGTCTGTATTCAACTAAGTACTGATGAGGGGCTTAGAATGAAGTGTCCGTAGAGGATGTCCCCTCACTTCTCCAAGGGTGGTGTGTCTCTCTCTGTGTCTTTTCTCTCTTCCCCAGAGCATGTGCCATGGTCCTCCTGGTCCCCGCCAAGGAGATCAAGCCACCAAGTATATCTCTGAGTGTGAATGGACCCATTCCACTCTCAAGAGAGGCAAGCAGGCAATGACCCTTTATTCAGCTCACTCCTTGCCTGACTCATTGAGTGCTGGGGATGTTAATCAAACTCTGGTCATCTGGGTCATAGTACGAGCTCCATCTCCTGAGTCATGGAGCCAGGCTTCTCATACAAGTATGTTAACAAAACCAGTCATTGCACTGAACTCTGCAGTACTCCCTTACTTACTTGTTAACCCCCATGCAATTCCTTAAATGCAAGTCTCTGCATCTGGTCAGTCAGCCATTTTCTGATGTATCGCACCACCTGGACTCACATACTGGCCATTACTTTCCCCAACAATACCCTGAGAGGTTCAATGTTTAAACTGGATTAAGGTCATGTTACTGAGCACAAAATTTAAGAAAAATTAAATTGAAGTACTTGAACTAAAATAATTTAAAAGTATGAAATAGACTGAATCTATGAAATAGAACAGATCACAAGAATGGTGCCATTTGGTTGCACTTATCTCCCCAGCGCCATGTGAGTGATCCACCATTGCCAAATTCTTCACTAAGCAAGATAAATAAGCAGCTACAGAATCACACAAAACTACAAACCAACAGGCCACAGGGGCATGTCACAAGAATAACATACAGTTTTGAGTACACTCTGTAAAGATAAACACATCCTAAACAGACTACAGTTTTCACAAAGCTCAAATACTCTACAATATTTCCTTGCAGCTACAATCCATAGCATCCTCCTTTAAAAATACTACTTCAGCATACCAATAATATGACCTCTTTTGCACATCTTATAACATTCCACTGTACTGCATGATTTACTATATCCTGTCTAGGAATATAATTCACAAATGCATTTATATAGTGAAGCATACCCTGGCCCACACACACTGCTTTGCCTGCATTTTGTACAATAAAACTATCATTTTCTTCACTGAACATAGACTGCACCAGCTTAGCTTACCACTTCATAAATGTAAAAACATAAGTACAAAAAAATATTAGAAATTTCTGTACATCACTACTGCAAATTTATCTATTAAACATGCTAAGTCACAGTACAGAAGTACACTATGCTGTTATGGATCTAGGACTCTTGAACAAAAGAGCTTTTAACTGAAACTAAAATGGCCGAACACACTTTAGCGAAAGTGTTTTCACCGAAAAAGCACCTTCGATAAATTGTGCAAAAAATAATAAATAAAATAAATATAAAAAAAAACACAGAACTCACATTTATGCAGGGGGGCAAGCCCTCCTGCACCCCATATGTGGGGGGCTGTGCCCTCTACCCTCTTACTTTTAGATTCTCACTCCGAGATCGCACTACAGTGAGAAAAAGGGAATATTCCCTTATCCCCACTGTGCTACGATCTCAGCAACATCCATTTCCCCACATTTTTCTCTTTTTTTAGCACACTGTCACAAAAGTGCTTTTTTGGTGAAAAGCACTTTCACGAAAGTGTGCTCGGCCATTTCACTTTTGGTGAAACAGTCGTTAGGTACGGATCCCACTGTCAAATGCAATGGTGCATGGAGGTTATGATAAAATAAGCAACACCTTAAATTAATATTAAGGATAATATAAACACATATTGCTAGATAGTTCACATTGTTAGCATTTGACTTGAGAATGCCATTTAAAGCATGCTTTATTATAGTTGTATTAACTAAAATAGTATGGAACACCTGAGGTAATCTTTTAACTGCATTTTACACAGCTGGGGGATACAGTCAGCCCCCTTTGAGTATCAAGAGTAGCTGTACTATAAAAAAAAATAAAAACTGAGTTTAAGTGACTACTCACACTTAGGGCTGAAATCAGAAAGGTTACTGTGAGGTGGACATGATTCGTATACCTCGCGGTAACCTTTCCATATTCAGAGACAGTCCTTCCATGGTGCTTATGCAGGGAGATGTGCAGCACCATGGTGATTGTCTCTACAGTCATGGTAGATGCTAATGAGCCATTCCAGGGGAGTGGCATATGCTAATTAGCCATGTGCTTTCTCCAGGAACTGCGTGCATTAAGGCAACAGTGCCATTTATAGTACTTTTATCCTTGTTCTTTTCATTTCAAACCCTTCTCTTTATTATTGAATCAGTTTGTTCTCTTTTTCTACCTTGTCTGATAAGGTCTCTCCTTCTATATCTTAAATTTAAGGATATGTAGGAGTGTTCCAAACAGCCTGCGCCTACAACTTTCTCATTTACCACTCCCCCACCCAGCCAAATAAACTTACAGAGCCTTACAGAACTTATGAAAAAAGCCATTTTGTGTAAAAAGATTTACTTATATTTTTATGAGGTGCTCTCAGTTTATATATTCAAAAATAACTGTTCATTAAGAACAGAACTACAGTTTAGTGTTTTGGATTTCATAGTTATAATAGCTGCTGCTAACAGAGACTAAATACTAATAACTTACAGTTGGAGTCGAACCATCTGCTTCCTGAGGTTCTAATACTTTTGTTTCGATCTTTACTAAGTAGCCACTGTCTTTCTGCACCACTTAATATCCCATTTGATGTTTTATTTTAAGTGGACATACTTAGCTCTACAAAATCACACCTATCAGTTAATCCTTGTCCAGCAGAGGCAAAGCTCATAATGTACTGAGCAATTGCAGACTGATACCTGCAGGCATGGAGCTGTGGCCCATTTTGCTCCTTTCCTACCCCCATTTCCCCACAAATCTCATTATCTGACCATCTTCTTAAAGCCACATAACACATTCAAACACCTACCTTTACCTCAGACATTTTACAAATTTTTGCACTCCACTCAGAATACACAAGCTGAAGTCAAAGCACAACTTCAGACCTCTGAGCATCAGCTACTGACCCCCTACTATAACATTTGCTACCTCAGCTTTAATCTAATATTCATTCTCATGTACTACATTCTTCAACAGTCACTCTTTCCACTTCACATACGACTCGTTAGACAACATTAAAGCACTACATATTTTCTCTTTCTTACTTTAACTGCTTATGGCATTTTCCTTTCTCACATCATCCTATTTCTGTCCTTCCCACATCAATGGCATCATCTTTAAACACCTCTCAGGTTTGCACCTCTCTGTCCTGTACGTTAATGGTGAAAGGATTAGAAACAAGATAGACATTATGAGCTCTTTTCTGAGCTTCCACTCCCCAGATCTCCGTACAATAACAGTCATGGCTAAAGAATAGGCATCATCTTATACATCATTTCCTGACTCTGTATTCTTATTTGTTTGATGCCAGCCCTGTGCTGCTGGCATGTTACTACAAAAACAAAATCCCTTATTAACATCTCAGTTATTTCCCAAACAAATGCATCCACTGGGTCTGACCACAGCTGAATTAACTAACTAAACTTCCAGTTTGGTCTTCACAGCACCTGTAAAATCCACAGAAACCAAGCTCGGATGCAAGGTAAGGAAGCCAAAACACACTCTGTTAAGCTGTAATAGCACACTTTATTAACCAGCACACCACACGATCACAATGCAGAATCAGAGTTTACCTAGGTTTCATCCACCATATAGGACTTCTTCAGAACAACTGATTGTTAAAAACCCACCCTTTTATATCTTAATAAATTAGTATTTTCCCACACCAATAATTAATTCATTACCTAATAACTTTAAAAAGATAATTAATAATTGTTTAAAACATAAATAATTCATAAAACATGGATTTATTAGCATAATTCATGTTCAATTATTCCTTAAGCAATAAAATGTTTCAATTTTAAAACTGGGGCAATGCTGATGTATTCATTAATACCGAGAAAACTAGCTGCGTCCAACTTTAATTGCCATTCCAATTTGGCTACCTCTAGATGGGCATCTATAATTCTACCCTGTCCATCCTTAATTAATTGTTGTATTACACAAAATTGAAAAGTATGTCCATGATACTGAGCTATATGCCTGGCTAAGGCATTTGTCATTTTCCCATTTTTTATATCTAAATTATGTTCATATATCCTATCCTTTAGACGCTTGCTAGTTTTCCCAATATAAAATGTCAAACATGACTGGCACTTAGCCAGATATACAACATTAGAGGAACTACAATTGAAATGCCTTTTGATGCCAGTATATTTACCGTTGATGGAAATGTTGGTCCCAGTAGTCATTATAAACTTACAAACATTCCACATTCCACATTTGTAGTTCCCTTTTGGTCTATTACTAGCCTTATTTATGTCATTTTGACTCATTTGCAATAATTCTTTAAAAGACCTTTCCTTCCTAAAAACAATTTTGAGAATGTTGTCCATTCTATCACTAATATTTTGTCAACCTGCAGTATGTTCCAATTTTTCGTAATTATGTTGGTTATCCATTTAGCATCTAAATTATAGGTTGTTACAAATACTAATTTATCACCTAAACCATCTTTAAGTGGATTAACCATCTTTCCTTGTATATATCCACTAGTTCCAACTTCCAAAATGGCCTCATACACACCATTTTTCCTTTTAATCATTACCTCATTTCTAATATTGTCACATAATTCAAACGGATAACCTCTCTTCATAAACATCTGTAAAATAAAGTTCATTTCCTCCTCAAATTCTTTATCCACACTCACCATTCTGGCTGCCCTCACCATCTGTCCCTTCACTATTGATTTATTTTGATGGTGAGGGTGCCAACTATTATAATCTAGATAGGAATTCAAAAAGGTATGTTTTCTATAAATACCTGAGGTAATTTTTTATTCTTGCCTATTAACTGCTAATAACACATCCAAATATGAAATTTTCTCTGAACTATACTCCTATGTTAATTTTAAAAATTCTACTGTATGGTTGATATATGTTAAAAATTCATCAAAATTATCACTGTCTCCTTCCCAGATGATAAAAATATCATCCAGGAACCTCATATATTGCTTTATGTGAGACATGAACTGACTATGAAAGATGAAAGATGAATTCATCTTCCCAATATGTCATTATATAATTAGCACAAATGGGGGCACAAGCTGCCCCCATAGCTACACCTGTTTGTTGTTTGTAATAGTTGATGACAAGTGAAGTAAAACATGCCCTATCAGTAAATTTCTTGATTTTTATTTACAAAAAGGATTAAAGAAATTTGATTATATTACTAAAGACTCCTGGGATTTTTTAAGCCAAATTAGTAAAATCAAAGTGACAGCTTCTACTAAACTTGTCACAATAGACATTTGTGATTTATTCACAGTAATACCACATAACACTGGATTAGTTTGGTTAGAGAAACAATTGGGTAAAACAGAATTAGTTGAACAAGATGAAATGAATGTGTTTGTATCATTGATGGAAATTGTATTAACTAATAATTTTTTGTGGTTGGAAGGTTATTATTACAAACAACAAACAGGTGTAGCTATGGGGGCAGCTTGTGCCCCCATTTGTGCTAATTATATAATGACATATTGGGAAGCTGAATTCATCTTTCATAGTCAGTTCATGTCTCACATAAAGCAATATATGAGGTTCCTGGATGATATTTTTATCATCTGGGAAGGAGACAGTGATAATTTTGATGAATTTTTAACATATATCAACCATACAGTAGAATTTTTAAAATTAACATAGGAGTATAGTTCAGAGGAAATTTCATATTTGGATGTATTATTAACAGTTAATAGGCAAGAATCAAAAATTACCTCAGGTATTTATAGAAAACATACCTTTTTGAATTCCTATCTAAATTATAATAGTTGGCACCCTCACCATCAAAAGAAATCAATAGTGAAGGGACAGATGGTGAGGACAGCCAGAATGGTGAGTGTGGATAATGAATTCAAGGAGGAAATGAACTTTATTTTACAGATGTTTATGAAGAGAGGTTATCTGTTTGAATTATGTGACAATATTAGAAATGAGGTAATGATTAAAAGGAAAAATGGTGTGTATAAGGCCATTTTGGAAGTTGGAACTAGTGGATATATACAAGGAAAGATGGTTAATCCACTTAAAGATGGTTTAGGTGATAAATTAGTATTTGTAACAACCTGTAATTTAGATGCTAAATGGATAACCAACATAATTACGAAAAATTGGAACATACTGCAGGTTGACAAAAATATTAGTGATAGAATGGATAACATTCCCAAAATTGTTTTTAGGAAGGATAGGTCTTTTATAGAATTATTGCAAATGAGTCAAAATGACATAAATAAGGCTAGTAATAGACCAAAAGGGAACTGCAAATGTGGAATGTGTAATCTTTGTAAGTTTATAATGACTACTGGGACCATCATTTCCATCAACAGTGAATATATTGGTATCAAGGGGCATTTCAATTGTAGTTCCTCTAATGTTGTATATCTGGCTAAGTGCCAGTTCTGTTTGGCATTTTATATTGGGAAAACTAGCAGGCGTCTAAAGGATAGGATATATGAACATAATTTAGATATAAAAAATGGGAAAATGACAAATGCCTTAGTCAGGCATATAGCTCAGTATCATGGACATACTTTTCAAATTTCTGTAATACAACAATTAATTAAGGATGGACAGGGTAGAATTATAGATGCCCATCTAGAGGTAGCTGAATTGGAATGGCAATTAAAATTGGAGGCCGCTAATTTTCCCGGTATTAATGAATACATCAGCATTGCCCCAGTTTTAAAATTGAAACATTTTATAACTTAAGGAATAATTGAACATGAATTATGCCAATAAAGTCATGGATTTTTTGAATTATTTATGTTTTAAACAATTATTAATTATCTTTTTAAAGTTATTAGGTAATGAATTAATTACTGGTGTGGGAAAATACTAATTTATTAAGATATAAAAGGGTTGGTTTTTAACAATCAGTTGTTCTGAAGAAGTCCTATATGGTGGATGAAACCTAGGTAAACTCTGATTCTGCATTGTGATTGTGTGGTGTGCTGGTTAATAAAGTGTGCTATTACAGCTTAATAGAGTGTGTCTTGGCTTCCTTACCTTGCATCCGAGCTTGGTTTCTGTGGATTTTATTGGTTTTCCTTGGTTCTCTGTTTGTGAAGTCTTCACAGCACCTGTATTTGACCATTCCCTATTCTGCCACCTCCTGCTTAACTCCACACATTAAAAAAATGCCTCTGCTCATTCTTTTATTTATTTATTTTGATATTTGTTAACAGTGGTATATCAGACTGGGCAGGTGCCCTTTTTCAGTGAAGGCCCGGGAAGAAAAGCTCCATACAGAAAAACACTACATACAGAAAAAAGCACTACATGCAAAGTATAGTTAAAGAAAGCAAATATAAGGAATATGAAGGACATAATACAATAAAGTAGATTTTAGCCTGTGATATTTGGGAAGGTGCAAACAAGAATTAGGATGTAGATCTGTAGAGACAGTAAAATTTTATAATATCGGACTAGTATGTTGCTAGTATTACATGGAGGGGTAAAAGTGATGGGCGGGTGAAATGAAAGTAGGAAAGGTGCAGGTAAAAGGTAGGCATAAGGTAGTTACAGATGTAGGTGTGGGAGAGAGAAATAGAAGGTGAGGTGTGAGGGAAACAGTGTGAGGGTATGAAAGAGAGGGTTGAGAAAGTAGGGTAGACAGAGTTAGGCTGGGTTAAGGTAGGAGCAGAGCCATGAGTTCAGTAATCTTTCTCTTAAACCTTTTCTGAAGTTGAGAGTATATTGTTTAGTTCTGATGGTTAGAGGAAGTTTGCTCCAGACCAAGGCTGATGTGTAGCCGTATAGGTTTTGGCCTATTGTTCTTTTGGGCTTGTAGATTTCCAACAGAAGCTGATCAGAACTCTGGAGAGAGTGACTGGGAATGTAATAAGTGATGAGGAATGAGACGGCAGGGTAGAAGGTAAGTTTGTTAATAATGGAGTGAGTAAGGAAGAGTTAGGAGAGGAGGAGCTGTTGAGGGAGCTCAAGACAATTTAAGGATTTTAGAGAAAGGCAGTGGTGGTGTGAATTACAGGATTGATTTGCAGTGAATCTGGTGATTTTATTATAGGACCATTCAAGTTTTAATTTTAGGGAGAATTTTAGATTGGTTAAGATAGGAGAGGCATAGAGTAGAGTGGGAAGAAGACAGGCATTAGCAAGAGAGAGTCTGGACTCATTGGTAAGGAATTATTTGGTTGTATAGAGCATGCCAAGTTTTTGGTAATTTTTTTATGCATTTTTGAACATGTAGATCGAATTTTAGTTCATCATCAATAATGATGCCTAGGAGTGGGGTGTGTGTTTCTACATTTATTACAGTGTTGTCAAGGGATGTGATAGTAAAGGAACATTTACAACGAGTGTGATATTTTGGGAGAAATAGGAGAAGTTTAGTTTTTTTGGGGGGTTGAGTACAACTTGATTATCCATTAGCCACCTTTCAATGGAGTTGAATATATTATAGTTACACGTCCTGTTTTTTTGTGGATCCTATCAGAGTAGAAGATATTGTACGGGTGCTAAGAGAGAAGTAATTGGGTGCAGCAGTCTTTCTAACAGAAAATTGCATTTTTGCTTTATGAATAGCTTGCTCTGCTGGTATTGGACAGTGGGCCTCAAAGGCGCAATATAAAACATGGTAGGGTTGTTCATTTCATAACAGCTATCTGTGTCATTGAAAATCTGCAGAAGAACACTGGCTCTGTGACAATCTGGTAAAAAGAGTAATCAGTCAAAGAAATAGATGCGTCAAGCAACTACTTGGCGTAGTACAGCTCTTTCTCACAAGAAACCAGATTAACATATCATCAACCTAGGAAACTTTAACCTAAACATTCTGGGTCCAAATAAGCATGAATTAATGGAATTTCTTGTAGATCTTAGCCTTCTCCAACTAGCAGACATCCCATCTAGACACAACCCCAAATCTATTCACCATTTGCATTTTGACCTCATTATTACTACCCATCCCAGCACTATCTCCTATATCTCTATTCACACTTCTGCAATTAGTAATCACTGCCAAATTTTGTTTTCCCTACATAATCTACAACTTAGATACCCAGCTAATATCTTTCAGAACAACCCCCCACCAAAATCCCCATTTGACAGTCAAAGCTTGCAGCATTCATTGCTCCCTAATATTCTTTATTTCTGATGCTAACATGGATGCCAGCAAACTAAGAGGTGTATTACTCTTACTTCAGGGCACCCACTTTCTAGTGACCTCAAGCATACTGAAAACCCCAAAACTGAATGGCTTACCAAAGAGCTTCAATCCCTAATGAATCTATATGATGAATTTTGTGAAATGTGAAAACAGGACCTCTCTTCCAACAACCTTTACCATTAAAAAAAACTCAGAGAAACTTGACAATTCCACCCAGTCTCCATCCTGTTCACCCTTGGTAAAATTATTGAAAAAAAAATCACATGTATCTAACTTAACACTTACCTAGCAAAATGTAATTTGTTATCCGTCAAACAACATGAACTCTTACTTGGTAGGGGCACGTGATGACTTCTTTATAGACTCTGGCTGATAACATCTTAACTAATGTGGATAAAGGAAATCGTACAGGAGCTCTGTTCATTGATTTAACACATGCTTTTGGACATGATCAACCACCTGTGTCTCCCTCTGCTAGAGATTGCCATTATCCCTGATGCCGCTGCATGGTTCAAAGACTTTCTATCCAATCATTCATCATGGGTAAAAATAGGATCTAGTCTTTCCAACAGTTCCCTCATTTACTTTGGAGTCCCACAGGACTCTGATCTTGCACAACTACTGTTCGAAATGTTCATCAACAAATTTCCACTAGACCTGCTCCATTTTCTTCAACTTCTTTATGCAGATATAAGTCTGATCCCTCACATCACACAACTGAAACTCAACTTCACTAGGACATACTTCACTACAGCACTGGCTAAATTCCAAGAAACAGCCTCTCAATGCCAACAAGACAAAGCACATGTTATTTGTCAGCTATAAAAGTTTGTCCAGGTCCTCCCCAGTCCTTTCATATCCTTGACTATGATAACAGACCCATTAAAAGCTGCACCTCTTTCAGATATTTGATGATCTGGCTAGACTTATCACAAAACTTCCATGAGCAAATAGAAAAGGTGAGAACCAAGTTGAATGGTCTATAATTCCAGGTCAACAAAATAGCTCAGCTCCTCTCACATTCAACAAGGCATTTTCTTTGCTCAGCTTGCATATAGTCTTCCCTTGTTTACATCTGTCTGCCTGTATCAAAAACACTGCCACCATTCAGACCCTTTCCAATAAAATATATCTATAAATATCTCACTCACTGTTGAATGAGTATTACTGTCTTAATCTTTCAAAGGCTAAGTGGCTTCTAGTATAGACCAGGTCAATTCTTCTTTCTTGGTTTCTTAACCTTCAAAACTCTCAAACAAGAGACACCCACCCATCTCTCCCCTAAAGAATCTTACTGACACTCAAGCCTATAACCTAAGAAGTCAAACCAGAGCCAGCCCTTCCCTAAAAAACCCTTCCCACAGGTTGAACTCCACTAGTCTTTGCTTCTCCATACTGGCCCCAAAACTTTGACAGTCACTTCCGCCTGATTGAATTAATCACACAAACTACTACCTGTTCAGGCCAAAGTTCAAACAATACTTAGTGAGTTTGAATGCAACCGCCCATCTAAAGACTATATCACCTAGACTGATATCTGCAACTGCATACTACATTTATCTTCCCAATACCTGATCCACCTGATTAACTTGCTTATCCTAAAATGGGACTCAGCTTGCTACGCTACTACTGCTCTAACTTACTATGCATAATCTGTGTCCCTCTTTCATCTTACTGATCTCTATTAGCTTTCCTAACCTAGATACTACAACCCCTATCTCCTCTACCTCTCCTCATCCTCCTCCTCCTACAGCAACCTCATTTTCTAGTCCACTTATAAAACTGTACATATGTTTTGTCTGTTAAACCTTCTCCATATATATCGTTTATCAGATGTCTGTGCATACTCATAAATACTCATGCTCATAAATATAAACCAGTGCTATTTGAATACTTCACATTGTTTTGTTACATGATGATGTAACCTGGGTTCAGCCTATATATAATTGGTCATTATTTGATCAGTGCACTATCCCCGTATGCACATTTAAATAAATCAATACATATAAATGAATGAATGAATAAATAAATAAATACATAAATAAATACTCCACAAAGGATGAGGAAACTGTTTTCAGATCTTCATCCTTAGAAGTGAAAAATGGTTCATCTGAACATATATTTGCCCCTGTTATAGGTCAAAAACAGTTAAGAAGCCCCTAATTAATTAAGAATTCTACTGAAAAAAAAGAAAACAATATTGTTTAGTATAATATTAATTCTATTAGGGTATGATAATCTAATTTATGCCAAAACATCTTGGGAAATTATGAAAATAAAATATAACAAAGAAAAGAAGTTAGAAGTGACTCAGACAGTGAACAAAATTTTAGATGAAAATGAGTTATATTACAAAAAAAATGTAGAATAAAACTGCATAGCATAACTATCTGGCTTAGTGGCTACCATGGCAAATGTATATGGATTCACTTGCTAGATAACAGGGGCATACTAGGATAGAACAAGTTATCATAAAATAGATAATGAAGATTTGAGTGTATATTTTTATCTTGGCAGGGTAAAACATTATGTGGCATTGCTAAATCTGATATATGAACAGGAACTATATGCTTTATGTGCAGCAAATTTAAGGTTACACATTTTCTCCTTCACTGTGCAGAAGAGTAGCAGTTTGATGACCCAACTGTTTGTTTTTCTATTGACTTGATGTTGCAGGACACACTGAACATTTAACATCTGGTAATTTTACATTGCTATAAATGTCAAGAGTGTTAAAGTTGTGAAGAAAGATTTACCTAGTAAGGCTTGCCTGGAAAGATATACTTTATTTATGCCATGTAAAATCTTGCTGAAAATTGCTGTAAGTTCAATATCAAGCGCCAAAGTATTACATGCTATTTGTGAAGTTGAAGAGATTGGTAACATTATATTTGCAGTGTTGATGTGTTATTTGGATGCAATGTTCTTTAAAAAACATAAAAGGTATACTTCTATAAGTAACAAAATTACAATTATTAGTGAATTATAAACTAGAACTGAAGCAATCTATTCATGTTGTGACAGTTGCTAAAATGACATTCTGGAGAAATATTTAGATTTATATGTTGGATTATACTGTTTACCAGGGATAAACTTCATTACTATGTCACCATAGGGAACACCAGTAATGCATGAACCAAGCACATATGACACTTAAAGGAAATATTTGAAGAACCATTAAAAGACTGAAGGTTGGGCATCGAGCTGGCACCTCGGCACCTGTAAAAAAAAATCTACTGCCAATCATTAGCGGACCGGAGTTCAGCTGTGGCGACCCCTAATTGGGAAAAGCCGAAAGAAAAACAACAAAAAACAACAATATTAAAAGACTGTTGAGACAGTGTGACTGGCAAAAGTTTATTTAACATACTGAATAAATGTCATGGTCACAGTTGTGATGTTAGATGGGCTATTCATATACACAGACCCTCACAATATGAACAAGGGGATGAGAAGATAACACTATACATTTCAATCTGTTATGCAAGTTGGGTCTATCATCTGCAAACATAAATACTTTATTTGTACCCAATAATCATTAAGACTTTTGGCAAATCAAATGAGATGAAATTAGCTGTATGCTATGTCCTTTTAGCATTCCTTTGGACACATAAAGGTTTGTCAGACTATCTTTGGTACTCTCCACTTCAGTTTCAGACAATTTCCCAATAGATTTGTTTTTTGTGGGATTCTACTAGACAGTAGCATGGAATAAGGCTCATTAAGCTGTTAGGTGAAGATGAATAGTTGAGAAGAATAAGAGAAAATGCCAAATATGTACTATAAGTCTGAAATATATGGGCAAGAATTACCTATTCATGCTCTTTGAACTCAACTGAGTGCATTTTTTTCTGAGCATGACACAGAAACATTATGGCTTATTGAGACCTGAAAATGTCTGCAGCTGTCTAAACTAATGTCTGCACTATAACTCACCATATGACTTTGTTATAGAGAAGCTTATTTATTTACCAAATCAACCTTTATTACTTGTTGGAAGCAACAGATAAAACTATGTAAACATTCATGATGTGACTGGGGACAGCATTTGAAGAGGCGTGCACATTTTTGTCCATGATGTAATGGACTTAAATTTTCTATCTGCACTTCTGGCTACAAGTGATATATAGGCACTGGCCAGCTCTGAGGTGCAATCAGAAAAAGGGATTACCATAATCAATTTACAGAATCTGCAAGACAAATACTCTCTTATACGGTTTTGTGAACTGGTGCAATACCTATAAGAAGCTAACAGAATATGATAGGTCAATAGACCAAAGTAGGAATTTTAAATTTGTTGCTAAAATCCATTTACCTTTAAACATAATTTAATTTACTCTTTCATTCCAGATAACCCATATAACATAAAACATATGTATTATTTTAACATATTCTTTACTTCTGTTTTTATAATATCCATATTTAATCATATCCGTGTTTATTTTATCCATTTCTTATATATCTTCAAAAAATTCTTCTTTGCATAGTTTCCCAATACCTTTTTTATTATTTTACATCTCAAAAACACATGTTCTATAATTTCTTCTTATTGACAATGTAAACATATTCTATTATTGTTCTTTTTATATGGCTTATTTCTTTTTATTAGCACTTTGTCTATTACCAGTCTTCACAAAAAATCTTGACATTCTACTTTCTGATTATACCATTTGCTTCTTATTTTTATAGCTATAATTTTTTCATCTGTTAGATATTCTCATGGTTTTACATATCAATATTTAATCATCATATTATTATACCATACTTTTCTATTTTTTTCTATATTATCAAATGTTATTTTCAACAAAAACATTTTTTCTTGGTAACATTTTATTTCTTTATTTATACACTCTTTTTCTCTTTTACTCTTTTTACCATATCTCAAAAATTTGTCATACTAATATTTATACAGTTTTACTCTTAATCTCTTATCTTTTACATTTATCCACGTTGACACTTTATAAAAATTGAATGAAGCATCATACACCACTGGGTTAATTAACCCTAAACTTATTTCCTCTTTATTTGCATACAAAACTCCTCTTTTTACTGGGTTTAATCTAGAACCACATGTAAATGAAAAACATTCCCCAGGATTCACAAATCCTCTGTGTAAGACTAAATAAATATGGTATGACGTCAGTGTGCCATGCATATTCATGAGGGCACGCTGACTCCACTCTAAGTCTAACACGGACCGTGCAGGAAGGCAGGGAGCATGTCTGACTTCTGAGCAGTCCAAAGGTCCACGCCCCTGCAAGTGTCTGAATTGTGAAATGTCAACACACACGAGTGAGTCCGCTCAAATGTCTACATACCCAACACTACACTCCCTCACATTGTAAACCCCCAGTACAGTTATAAAATGTAAAACTTTTAATTTTTTTTCTCTAATTCCCGATATAGCTGCCCGTATTTGCATGTTTTTGCATGGGTGTGCCCATTGCTTAGCTGCAGTTAACAATTTCGACACTGAAGAGCATAATAAGGAATGTTCATGGAAATTAAGCCAAATAGCAATAGCGTAGTGGTAGAGCCTTCGAACAAAAAGGAGGCATGCATGGTATGAGTCCCACCACTCCCCTTTCTATTTTATGTTTTAAATTAGTATATGAAATAATTCCTGACATATATGAATAAAATTTTACTAAAAAGCATTGAAATGGCCTATGTATCAGTGAACAAAATGTATATTTATAAATATAAGCATGATCTTGACATATAATTGCCCGTAGTTAAGCAGCGCTTTACCCAGCGCAATATAGTTGCCCATAGCTAAGCAGCAAGCAGCAATATAGTTGCCCATAGCTAAGCAGCGCTTTACCCAGCACAATATAGTTGCCCATAGCAAACAGCACTTTACCCAGCGCAATATAGTTGCCCGTAGTTAAGCAGCGCTTTACCCAGTGGAATAGGTTTGTGCAGAGGTGTGCACTGCGCCAACCAGTGCACCGTAGGGCAACATGGAGCAACGTAGAGCAAAGTTGCCTAAACACAGCCATACCCCCTAGCCTGTCTGGACAGTAGTAAAATAAAAGTTATGACAAGTTTCGAACCCAGGACACTGTGCACCATAATCAAAGTACTGAACCACTAAGCCATGACAGCTTAGGGTAAACAGCCACTGTTAACATACATATACTTATAAATGGTAGATTAACCATTGCTAAGCAGGTCTGCAGTCAGCCGAGAATTTTCAAAAATGGCCAATCACAAAAAAGTGCTGGGAAATGCGGCATATTTAAGCTCCATAGGCAGGAATACTCACCATAACTGATTGTAGTTCCCATCTGCAGTTAGAATGGCTGGTGCTGGAGAGGGTACTCACTTTCGAGCACAACGCTGGGGCATTGTGGAGTCAAAATACATGGTTTGCCTCCTTGTCCATCGTCATGAGTCAAGACTCCTGCAGGGCCAGTTCCAAGGGACGGAGTACAAAGCAGAGGCTTGGAACCGGTTAGCTCATGATCTCACCAGTGCCACAGGCGTCCCTCGGACTGGTGAGAAGGTCCGTCACCACCATGCAGACCTGAAGAAATGGAAGCAGGACCTACCGAACCAATGGATACAGGAGGCCCATGACATGCAAGATGCCCCACTACTGAGTAGGTAGCCATGGAATCCAGTATGTAAGACATGCTAATTTAGTCTATATAATGGATAGGTATGTCTCAATATCCCTTCATTTACTTCACAGCTGCAGGTGTCCGTGCTGTGAATCAGCAAGCCTATGCAGATAGGCTGCTAAGGCTGTGCCACCAGGCAAGTTAGTAATTATTCTGCATGTATTGTTATATAAAATAGGCGAGACAGCCTGAAAAAAAGTGTTGTAGCCCAATAATACAGCTATAAAATGCCCTGAATAATTCCTCTGCATGTACTGTTATATAAAATAAGTCAGAGAGCCAGAAAAAGAGTGTAGTAACCCATTAATAAAGATAAAATAAGTCCAGAATAATATATCTGCATGTACTGTCATATAAAATAAGTGAGCGAGCCTGAAAAAGAGTGTTGAAACCTATTAATAAAGGTATAATATGTCTTGAATATGTCTTCCATATGCACTGTAATATCAAATAAAGGAGAGAGCCTGTAGAAAAGTGTGTAATGTAATTAATAAAGGTATAACACTTGGAGTGTGTCTGTGTCACTTACTTTGAAATGTTGTTGTACCCTTGCATTATATAAATAGTACTGTTGTATTAAGTGCTGTCAACCCACAGTTGGGCAGTCCCATATAAAGTGGATGATGGAAGTGCCAGTAGCTGTGAAGCATATATCCAGTCCTCAACAGTTGGTTAATGGCTGGCATGCAAAGGTAAATCTGGCACATGAGTAGCTTATTAATGTGTTCCCCAGAAATGTGAGTGTGCTACATGAAATGTAGGTTTCTGTAGAAATATAACTGAAAATGTCACGTGAACACATCCAGATATGTAGATATATAAATATAAATAAAATAAATAACTATGTAGTAGTAACATCTGCACCTTGGACAGTTAGTATGTCAGATATAGGTCAGGTATATAATGAACTAGCCAAACCCATTACACAACCTAATGCATGTTGCCTAGTGTAATATTACATGTAGGGGATATACACCTGCAGTCAATAGGAATGTAGTGTAGACTAAAAGTACTTATAAGATGTTAATGGAGGTTTCTTTCTACACCCTACTTTATGTGCATAAACAATGAAATTCCACACCTCAATGGGTATGTCTAATCTCAAAACATTTGTTGGGACATATGTCCTATTGTTCTATAAATACCTGCATTTACTTTGATGCATGTGCCCTGTTCAAACACCGCAATCTTGGTGGCCTGTTGCCACCATTCATCCCTGCATGCTGTTGGAATGTCCACTGTCATTCAATATATGCATGTGTTATGTTTGCTGTTCAACTGTTGGAACCCTGGTGTGTTGGGTTAATGGGAATATTACTGCATGCTGTTACAACTAATTTGGAAAGCTGTTGTTTATGTTGTAATTAAACACACCTAATCACAGAACGTATGGGAAGGCCGATCCCAGCGGACCCACCTGTCCCTCCTCAGCTGGTGATTGCACCTGGCACCAGCAGGTCTGGTGCCCAGCCCGGGCTCCCCTCCTCCGTTGGTCCTGTGCCAACTTCGGGTGGAAGCACTGCAGTGGATGGGGCTTGCCCCCCCCCCATGCAAGCATGGGCAGAGAAGGGCCACCTGTCACCCTCTGAAGGGTCCAGGCTGTGGTGCGTAGGGAGATCCAGCTTTCAGTCGCTGATCCCCTATGCTAGCTCGAGGCGAGAGTGGCGTGATTCATGGGCGAGCCTGTCCCTCCTATGCAGCCCCCAGCACAGCCACCCTCGGGGTTGTGAAGGTGCAGTGGTGACTGCCCATGGGTGGGGATCTCAGTTCCACTGTTACCATCTGTGGGCTCATGGGCTTGCGATTTCCAAACATCCGTCCCCGTCAATTGTGTTCACCCACCCCATGTGTCATACTCTGCCCCTGTATGCATCTTGTTTGTCTTGTCTGTTTACCTCCCCAACCTGCCTCCCCAAACATACCTACTTCCTCTACTTCACTTTCCACTCTCACCTGAAAAAAAAAAAAAAAAAAAAAGGGCAATCTGTTCCCATAAAAAAATTACGCCCCATACATAGCTGCCCATTTCACACACATGTCCACTGGACATGTAAACTGATAATTATAATTGGCAGTACAACATACTTTGTTGTCCTCACCCCTCTCTCAGGGGTGGAAGGTTTCAAATTTCACTCCAAATTTATTGCATATGCACAGCTGTTGCTGGTAAAGAAATGGGCAGCTATGGACCTTCCCTACACCCGTCTTGCACATCCTGAGCTTGTTTCCCTACTGTCTTTCCCTCTTTGTGCCCCCTTTTTCACCACTTTCCTATCTCCCCATTTTCTTTTCTTTCAAAGGAATTAGCGTGGGGGTTAGCGGGAGTAAGCACTTTTAAGCAGTAGTTAGTGGGTTTGAGCGAGTGTGCGCATGTGTGCGCTTAGCTAAGTATTGCTAAGCGTCACGCAAACCCGCACAAACCCGCTTACGTGCATGTAAAAGTGCCTTAGTCACTCTGCATGGCAGGGCCCTTGTTCTGCTGTGAAGCAAAATAAAACACCTCTGTCAGTCTCGAACCCCAGACCTTGGACATACTACACTGCATGAAGTACCAATAGAGCACAGTAGATATACAACAAGTTGGTGCTGTAATAAATATATCATGCATTACAATGAGTGAATGTAAAGGGAAAATAGGAATGCCATAACACAAATCTTGTTTGGTGAATCTTTACCAGCAATTGTTGTGGAATTGCATGCCATGACTGTGAAAAGAGAACCAGCCATTCTAACAGGAAATAATGTTACAGTAGCATGTTACAAACCCCACACAGTATCAAAGCAGGATAAACACTGGCATATTTGAATAGGGCAGAGGCCATACTTCCCAACTGTGACTGCTTTTCAGGGATGTCCCTGATTCGTAAACAAATGTTAGCTTTGTCCCTCAGAATCCCTCTGAAAAGTACTGATGGTAGGCCGAAAAGTGGGGAATTACACTTAATGAATAATGTCAATAAGTAAGAGTACACCCTGCATGCACACCAGAAAAGGTGTATTAATACATATGCTCTGATTCTCTCACAGTCTCAACTTAATGTCTGTAATCTATTACAGGTGTACCCCACTTGTACCTTTCCCTGAGGCTGTTCAGATATATACCTGAGTGTATCAGAGGCCTGGAAGAGGCAAAAACACACAGGCATTTCAGCTTTTCTGCTGTTACACACTCTGCAAATAGCTTTGGAATGAGTCCCACAAGCATACCCTTATGTAGGACTACAACACAGAAATATCAAAGGATGTAGCCATGTACTGTTAGCAACCAACTGTGACAATGCCATTGTTCCAGTGCAGAAAAGACCAGTGTGGTGCACAGACAAAGAATAATAGGCTAACCTCTGGCTATCATCTGGATATGTCCACAAGTGGGAGCTATGCAGACAGACTACTTACCTTGTTAGACTAACAGGTACACAGCAACCCTGTATGTTCAGCAAGATAAACATCACACAATAATATATAATGCTCTCTGTACTTCTGCACCCCTACCCAAAATACCAATATACCTGTGCATTCAGGCTCTACCAAGGATGTAGGTAGGCATACTCAGTACTGAAATGTGTCCAGCTGTCTTGAGCTGCCTGTGCTAATGTCAACACAAATAAACAACAAACTGTTCAGAAGTGAGGTAATTAATATTTACAGTATAGTAGTTCACAAACAGTTCATGTGCCAGAGGAATACATTGCAATGACTACTTTTGTATGGCAGTTAATTGTCTAATTAGAAAAGAAAGTACATACTCCCATGTATCTTGTGTAAGCATTTGGAGGGGTGAGTAAAATTCTACACTGACAAGTGTGTACTAGAAGCAGCAACATTCAGGTTTGAGTACAACATGCAAATCACTGGCTACAACCCTAGCTTCAGAGATAAGAAGTATACCAACCTTCTGACTGACACAACGGTGTCCACAGCAAACAAGCATGGGCCCCACTTTGGAAAGCTGAAAGGGCTACACCTACCTAACCTAGCATTTTATAGCAGTGGGATGCTATGACAGTGAGTACTGTAATTACCACACAGCAGGCTGCATGCAATTAGTAAATGGTGGGCACCAATTGGTGCAGAGGGCATCACATGCACAAGTGCAGATACCTAGAAAAGCAGGCTGTACTTGCTGTCTACACATGCAATAATCTCATTGCAGCAAGAGAGAAAGAGAGCGAGAGAGAGAGACAGAGACAGAGGCAGAGACACAGACACAGACAAAGACAGACAAAAAGACAGAAACAGAGAGACACTGAAAAAGAAAGAGCAACAGACAAAAAATTATTTCCTTTAAAAACAAATGGAACAGAGCAATACAAAGGAAAGGCATGTAACACATATGTATTTGCTGGCATGTAGTAGATGTTTATAAAGAGTACTCTACATACTGTGAATCATCCATATGTGGCAGCAGTATGTATCTCTATGTATCTGTACATGTGCATAGGGCAAGGGACATACTGCAACTGTTTGTGAAGAGTGTATATATTTACGTTGTTGAAGGTTATGTGCATATTTCTATGTAGGTTGTGTGTGGCAAAGAAAACAGCATGCAGTGCTGGTATATGACATGTGGTGGTTAAACGTTGTGGGTATGCACTGTCAGTTTTGCAGTGTTGCAGCCAGTGAGGCCTGCTAAAGCTACATGGGCTGAGGACACCTTCAATGCAGTCTGCACAACACTGTGCAATATTATTACATAACTATATATCTCACAACTGTCACATAACTGATATTCCCACCATGAATAGTAGACTGTATATGTGCCTATATGTACATCTATATGTACAGCAATGGATGTTTATATGTATGTGTGTATGTATGTGTGTGTGTATATATATATAGATATATATATATATAGATATATATATATAGATATATATATATATATATATATATATATATATATATATATATATATATATGCAAATATATATATATATATATATATATATATATATATATATATAGAGAGAGAGAGAGATAGATATATATAGATATGTAGATATATATAGATAGAGGGAGAGAGACATGGGGCATACTTACTGCGACAGGTGCCTGGCGACCAAGGTATGGACTGAAGCTCAGTGTTGACACTGCAGTGCCATCCCTTCTTGCCAGAACACTGTACCCATTAACTACCACATAGGTGGTAGTCTACCTAACACAAAAGGTGTGATAAGGGAACATGGGACACAGGTGGACAGTAGCCTCCCCTTTGATAATCACAGTGCCACACTGGTCATGTACTCTGTCTACGTGGTACACGTCATCACAAAAGGTGTGCCATCTAGGGAAATATAGGCCAGTGTTCCCCTCTACTTATCACACTTAAAACCCATTAGAGAGTACAATGCCAACTACAGCAACTGGAAAGGCCAGAGACATACCTCACAAGGAGTAATACCGGCCTTGAACAGATGCCATATGCAGACCGACTCACAACACCACAGCTACACTGTGTTGCATACCGCCTACCCAGAGGTGACCTCTGCCTAACATACTGAGCTATGTCACACCCATAGCTGTTGGACATCCTCCACGTAAACATATTACAATCCCTCCCAGATACACGCTCTAGGGCCCTACACCTTGTCAGCTCACTAAACAGCACATGCTGGAGGGATAGAGTCCTAACTCAGAGACATGCCATACTCTGGAACAAACCACCTATCAATAGCAAACAAAGCTCCTCATTAGCAGTTGTCATAAATACTCCTTGATGATTGTTTGGGAGATGGGAAATACACCCCGGGAATCACCTCTGTGGCTCTGGTTGACAGGGCAAGTGAAATTAAATTACATGTGTGTCAAAGGCCAGGGTAGCATATGGCTAGGCTGCTGTAGGCCCTAGGGCCAATAGCGTATTACCTACCCATGACATGATGCACACACACATGTACTTAGTACAATAATTGCTATGTGAGGTTGACTGAGTGTAATGGTGAATGTGTTGGTGAATGTGTGCAAGGTCTGTAAAGGTGTGATAGCTTAGTGTGAAATTGTTTCTGTCATGGTAGTTTGTGTCCTAGCTGTGATCCCAGCAAAAGATGTGTATGCTATTGCTAGGCAGAAAAAGTAGTATGGCATACGGTGTGACATAGTCCCTTGTTGTCGACTGTGGTGTCCCATTGTAGGCTAAAGCAATGCATGTATGCTTAGTGAGTTTAGTGAGTGGTACTGCTGGTGAATCCAACTCCCATATGAACTGTAGTACTACCTGAAGATGTAGGCCTAAACAGTACAGTATGGTGTATGTTCACATTGCTTGGAAACACTGTTTTGTGTGTTCCCTTTAGTCCTCAAAGATTACATACCTCAGGCATAAGGTTTTGTAAGTAGTGACACATAGTACTGTATGGTACACAGGTAAAGCTAATCTGGGCTGGCATACATTTGTGTGTTGTATGTATGCCTGATGTGTGTGTAATTATGCCTGCACCATGCCCTCAATCATATCTGTGTTACAGGGTATACGTGTGTATCTAGCAACATGTATAGTCTAGTACAGCAGTATGCCACCTATATCAACAACTGTGCACATATGTTAGGCAGGGGTTTGGCATCAAAGACTACTGTGGTATACTGGTAATACTGTAACTGTACTTTACATTCATTGCAATGGATGACATCTTTCTTCATGCATTAGCTTGATATATACCTCCTGTGGCTAGGTGGTGCATTGTGTCACATACAGTGTGCCATGTACTGTTGTATAGTCTTGCATACTGGTTTCACTTTGTTGCTGTGCAGAACATGGTTTAATACAGGCACTGTCAGGCAGTTGTGGGCTGAGCACTGATATGTGGTATTAAAAGTGTGTATCTACTGACAGCCAATAGGTTGCTATATATGGCATTTCATTGATATCTGTACTTTAGAATGTTAAGTGTGCCACATGACTTGCTCACAATTATTGTTTTATTGTCTTCCAGGGACATGTCTCACCATCGCAACCCTGCGTATTCCCCTGAAGAGGAGGAAATAATAATATCCACCCTAGTACAACATCAGACCCTGCTGTTCTCCAGAACCAGCCAAGACCAGCATGAGTGCACTGCACTGTGGAAAGATGTTGTCCATCGGGTGAATGACATAGGCATGCATAACCGGACTTATGAGCAGGTACGCCATCACTGCAGTGATTTAATTAGACATGTCTGGCAGCATGCCTCTGATGTCCGCAGACAACAGCTTGCCACAGGTGGTGGTGCAGCATTACATCTGCCCCTCACCAGAGTGGAAGAGCTGCTCCTCAGCATGGTGGCTCCTGGCCAACCACTACAACAGACATGTGTCATCATGGAGGCCAGAGTCACCCAGCAAGTTGACTCAGAGCATGCAGGTAACATGGCATATCTGTAGACTACTGTTAGCTCGATTGTTAGAATATGCGTATGTCAGATGTGTACTGTGTATTTAGAAGATGTGGAGCATGGTGTTGTGCAATACTGATAATTTGGATCATAATCTATATGCCTGTGACTGTCACCCATTGTATTACTGTAAAATTGCAAACTCACAGCAGCAATACCATAGTTGTTGACATTGACAAACTGTCTCATATCCTTGTAGGTCCCTCTGGTGTGACAGCAAGACAGCAAACCCATGCTGGTGAGTATTCTACATTTAATATTGCAAATAACATGTGCATGTCATGGTGAGTTGTAGGCCATATACACATGTAAAACACCTACACATAATGCATGCTCTGCATGTTTTCTGTGGGACTATGCACATCCCAGTAACATGAGTAGCTGCCTCAAACACATGTAATACACAGAGCATCCCAAACAATTGTGGTACACTGTAGTGGACATTGTATAGGCAGAGTCTATACACATGCACACAACATACACCACTTTGTCATATGCAGTAAGTGTTAATATGATTCACATGGTGTATTTAGACACCTGCTGTAAGGTCAGACTCCAGTATCCCAAATGTTATCCACACAGCACACATACTGTACCTGAGGGGTAGAGGCCTATCATGGGGCGGTGCGACACTCTTCAACACACAACACATTCATGTTAGGCAATACTCCCTATTGAACACCTTATATACCCATGTAACAACTGCCTGTGAAATGGTTAATGTAGCCACAGTGCTGCAGTTCAGGTACAGCAAGATAGTTGCCAGTGTGGCACACATTAGTGGCCTTGAGTGACCACATGATGCTGCCTGATGATGGCTCATAGTACTACACTACATCCAGTTACAGTAACTACAGTACTACACATAGCATTCATTGCTATACACCTGACAATTGTGTGCATCCAGCCATGGTATGTATACCTATGAGTGATGGTGCACAGGACATTGAAAAGCATTTAATACTTGCACAGCAATGTTTTGTCCATGTACATATTGTGTTCCAGGGTGAGGCCAATCATTGAACAACACACATGCATCAAAGACATGTATACTGTTATTAACAAGAACTCTCTACACTCGCACTGCATGCTGTTGAGCAACACACATCCTGCATGCTGACACATGAGATAGGACTCTTTGGCTTATGATACTGTACTCCACCATCAACCACTAATGAGTATGTTCTGGATTGCTGTTGGTGTGTGTGTGTGTGTGTGTGTGTGTGTGTGTGTGTGTGTGTGTGTGTGTGTGTGTGTGCGTGTGTGTGTGTGTGTGTGTGTGTGTGTGTGTGTGTGAACTTTAGTGAGTAGTGTATTTGTGTTCATGTGTTCATGTGTTCATGTGTGCATGTGTGCATGTGTTCATGTGTGCGTGTGCATTTGTGCATGTGTGCATGTGTGCATGTGTTCATGTGTGCATGTGTTCATGTGTTCATGTGTGCATGTGTTCATGTGTGCATGTGTTCATGTGTTCATGTGTGCATGTGTTTATGTGTTCATGTGTGCATGTATTCATGTGTTCATGTGTGCATGTGTGCATGTGTGCTAACATCATGTACAGATTGTAAAGTGTGTTTCCTGTCTTTCTCTCACAGGTGCTGAGGTTGTGTTGGTTGAGTGCAGCAGGGAACCTGAAGTCACTGCCACAAATAGTGAAAATGATGATACATGTGTTGTGGCACAGGCAGGTTTGACAGGGTCTGTCGTTGGGCTGCCAATCGACAGTACACAGCTTTCCACCCCATCTATGCACACATTCATACTGCCAATACATCCCTCATCACCAATGGCCTTAGCTGAGGGACAGCGTACAGTAGGCATTGACCAGGATAGTGTGGTATCTATGGCACATGCATCCCCTCACAGCAGACATACCCAGATTCCTGGAATGGTACCAGATAGGCAGATGTCCAGGGGTTTTCATGGGGGCACTGCTGGTTGTAATGCCCCTGGCAGATGTGCCCCCACAGGTTTTACAACCTCAAGTATGTTCTGGGCTTTAATACAGGCACATGCACGTATGGAAGAGTACACCAGACAGGGACTAAGGGCGCAGAGGGCCCATAACACCGCTATCAATGACAGTATCCGTGTCCTTGCCGATGCTGTCCGTAATTACAGCGAGGTCATTGATAGACGTTGGGGGAGACATTAGATGTCCTCTGCAATGTCATGTCCATGTGCTAGGACAGTGCAGGACAGCTGAGACATCGACGTGGATGTATGCCAGCAACATCATCAGCTGGCAGTCGTCGAGGACGACACACAAGTCACAACCACTCCCATAGTGGCAGTACCAGCCCCAGTAATGTTGGGGCTGGGCTGTCAATAGACCGTCATAGAAGACCACGTGCACATGGCTCTGGCCAGTCCCAGCAGGGAAATGGGTCCAGTTGACATCTCTCTGCCTCTGATGATAGTATCCAATCTGGCTTAGTACCCGATACTCTCTGTGGCACCCCTGTCAGGCACAGGTACTGTGTTCATGATCAGAGATGGTGATCTGTACAGCCTGCCAGGTACAGTCTGTGGCTGTCCCACAACCTCCCGTATTTGGTAGCCACATGGTGGAACTGTGTGCATGCAGACACACACACATAAACCAAACACCTAGGGCTAACACATACACACACACATTACATCAACTGTGACCCATGCTGTACTGTTGTCCCTCACACACACACAAACTCACAAACACACATACACACACACACACACACACACACACACACACACACACACACACACACACACATACATGTCGATTGGATGGGTCAATGTCGGGCTCTGGCAAACCAACAACACACCCTGTGCATATGATGAAACTGTACCACCTCCTGTCATCTGTAACATTGATGCAGGAACAGGCTAACATGGTGCTGATACACAGGGTGACTTTATAGCAGTGTAGCAATGTTAGCATGTTGTCAACAGTAAAGTGTAATGATATCCTTGTAGGTATATCTGAGCAGGCATGATGCATTAAAGCTATGATTATCAATGTAATATTGTTTATACCAGTGTTAATTCCAAAAATGTATTGTCCGCCCATGTGCCACTTGGCTGATGTGTGCAGTTCTGGCAGCATGTGTTGGTGAGTGGACAGTACGTATGTGATGTGTGCAGTACAGTTTTGCAGGTGTACATTTATGAACATGATGGAGGTGCACTGTCTGCATGTACGTGCATAGTGGACACATGGGAAGGGTGACATGCCCTGTATTACACAGTGTTAACACTTCATAGTTTCTATTGGTGGCCAGTATGCATTTTACTACACATATGTTTTAACTTGGGTACACATGTGTGTATGACATGGTTTGACACTATGCTGTGGGTGATACTGTTACTATCTGTCATTGGTTTGCATTCTGGTGGCATACACAACCTCAACAGCCTGACTATAACCAATCGTTAGATGATGTTTTGACAACTGACGCACAGATGTAGGAAACTCAGTAGCATTTGGATCCTTCTGGTACTATACTATACCAGTAACCAGTGGTATTGACCGCCACCCATTCCTGGGACCAGTCCTGTTTGGCATGTAGCCCTCTTAGGTACAAGCAAACACATTAGGGATGTGTCCGTCCACATCTGGTAATGCATACAGTGGCCTACAATGCATTCTCTGGATGAGACACTTATCCTCTACAAGGGTATCATACAGACAGATACCTGTTGTCCAACACATGCTGTAAAGCTATAATCCAACTATAGCATAGTCATCCACATTTACTAAACATAGTATCCCAACAGTACCACATAGGTAGTAGCCCACAACATGTTGAACAGGTACCGATGTGTACATACAGCCACGTGTTATGTCATCTGTCCTTTGGTATTCACATTTCCAAAGGTATTCTGAAGTCCATCGGTGTATCACATAAGCAATAAGGGATCTGTATGCATATCCATGAAGTTGTTGTACACCTATAATGAATGTCCATTATTGACAGACTTTGTTGTGTTTGAACATGTCTGAAATATACCCCAGGCATGAACCCTCACTCACACTATTCTATAGAACCTGTCATGGGTGTGTGTGACACAGATGACCTAGACCACAGATCACTACAGTGGCTGGCCTTGTCACAAACATACATATGTGACCTAAGGTCTGAGAAGCAGCAGCACAATCTGTCAAAGGTAACAGATGTATTCATGTAGACAGCAGGCTTCACACCTATGAACTAATTGAGGTCACATGTACATATATGTATTTGCCACACAGATACCTGAAATGTGCAATGCACACACTGTTGTTTTACTGATATGTCATACAGTAGTAAAAGCAAAACCCACAACACATTGATTAACAGTGTCACACACACTCAGCAACTGCAGGATTCAAATCCCTACCTAACTATGCTATGATACTAGAGAGATACGCATTAACATGATGCACAATATGCTTTACTGGGAGTTTTCATTTCCACTGCTGTATTTGTGAGATGCTGACATCATCAGACTTGCCAAAGAGGAATATATCACTTTTATGGTGTTTTCCTAGTCTCCAAAAAGGGCACTCCTCTCAAAGGAAATTGCACACAAACATACACCCCCCCCTACACACACACACTCAGCAATCGCAGGATTCAAGCCCCTACCTAACTATGCTATGATACTAGAAAGATACGCATTAATATGATGCACTATATGCTTTACTGGGAGTTTTTATTTCCACTGCTGTATTTGTGGGATGCTGACATCATCAGACTTGCCAAAGAGGAATATACTACTTTTAAGGTGTTTTCCTAGTCTCCAAAAAGGGCAATACTCTCAAATGAAATCACACAGAAACATACACACCCCCCCCGACACACACACTCAGCAATTGCAGGATTCAAACTCCTACCTAACTATGTTATGATACTAGAGAGACATGCATTAATATGACATGCTACATGATTCACTGGGAGTGTGCATTTCCACTGCTGTATTTGTGGGATGCTGACATCATCAGACTTGCCAAAGAGGAATATACAACTTTTAAGGTGTTTTCCTAGTCTCCAAAATGGGCACTCTTCTCAAAGGAAATCACACACAAACTTACACACCCCCACACATACAGCAATTGCAGGATTCAAACCCCTACCTAACTATGCTATGATACTAGAGAGATACACATTAATGCGACATGCTATATGCTTTACTGGGAGCTTTAATTTCCACTGCTGTATTTGTGGGATGCTGACATAATCAGACTTGCCAAAGAGGAATATACCACTTTTAAGGTGTTTTCCTAGTCTCCAAAAAGGGCACTCCTCTCAAAGGAAATCACACACAAACTTACACACCCCCCCACACACAGTAATTGCAGGATTCAAACCCCTACCTAACTATGTTATGGTACTAAAGAGATACGCATTAACATGATGCGCTACATGCTTTACTTCAATTACTTGTCTTCATTTCTCCTATGCTGACATCAACAGCCTAGACATGGTAATGTGTGTGCACTTTGTTTTATGCAATCCCAGGACTGAGCCATGGGAGACAGCAGGTGTTACCAGCTTGAACAGGACTCCACAATTCTTAGCTTGTGTGATCTATCTGTGGACCAGTTGCCAATCCATCATATGACAATACATATTTATGCACAGGTTGTTGATTTTGTGGATATGACATGTGTCTGGGATGTTGGAAAAGGGCTATTCAAAGTCTATGTGGGACATGTGTAGCTCATTTCAGTGATGTATGTCCTGGGTGGCTGCCTTGCAAACAGTCTAGCAGGTTTGGGAACCATGATCTGCCCATGACCAAACCAAAGTTGGTAGGGTTGTGTGTTTGTAGGCTTCTAATAGCTCTGTTTATGACTTCAATCATGATGGACTCCATGGCCTTGCAGATCAGACTTCATAGGCTTATAAGACTGTAGTTCCCATGGTCTGTTGTGCACTAACACTTGTGGAGTGTGCCATATGTTGCTGTAACCCATTCAACAGTTTCATATCCTGTAGAGACGGTGAGGCTCAACACACTGTTCAGGTGCGGGGTCTGTTTGTTCTGCAGTTCCCTTATGACACATATAGGGAAACAATGTAATCCAATTGATGCCATGTTTTCAGCTTTGGAAGGAGCTGTTTGCCCATTCTACATGTGATATCTCCTGGTATGATGATAGGACCTTTTGTCAGCGGGAGGTGGGTATATATGTATGGGCCTGTCTGACAGGACATTGGCATTGTCTGTCATTTACAGCTGGCCCTGACTCAGGACATATATGAGTGTACATTGCTATTTATGACATAGCTGAAAGAAGTGTCATGGTTCTGTCTGGACTCCTTCACAGATAATCTTTCCATAACCTGGATTGGATAATGTTTGGAGTGCACATTGCTTATTGATGATACTGATTGCAGTTTTTTTATCTTCTTTGCTTTCCTACTTTCTATGAACAACCTAAGTATCTGTAGTACATATTTCATTATGACAGGGTTCCAATATATTATACATGTGTCTGTTGTCATATAACTGTGTGCACAAGGCAGGATTGGTGAATAGTGAGAGGTTCCTGGGTTAACACATGCAACTGCCAGATATGTGTGGCCCACTGCTGTACTCAGACATGGCCTAAGTGTGCGAGCATGCCCAGTTTGGCCTTTCAGTATTTTGTTGCCTGACATTTGCCTCATTTATCCAAGTGTGTGAGCATGCCCAGTGTGACCTTTCAGTATGTTGCTGTCTGAAGTCCACTACATTTGTTGACGTGTGTGTACACGCCCAATATTAACATTTATACTATATGTGTGTTGAAAATCAAGTTGTATTTTTACTACAGGGCTCACCTTTGTGTCATAACTCGACAAGGATTATACTGTGCCTGCAGGGTTTCCATGAGACACTTTGCATGGACTTATCAACATTTCTTCATACAGGCTGACCAGTGAAATACTATAATGGTTTAGTTTTTTAGTACTATAACTATAATACACAGTATCCTGGGTTCGAGGACAGTCACTGCTTTATATTTTCATATGGGGCAGACCAGACTGCTTAAGGAACAGTAAAGCAAATATGAGCATGTGTACCTGCTTTTGCTCAACTATGCCCAACTTTGACCGAACTTGCCCAACATGGCTCAACGTTAACCAACATTGCTGAATGTTGCCCAATATTGCTCAACATTGCCCAAAGTTGTGCTAGTTAGTGTGTGCAATTTTGTTTACATATACTAAATAGTGGTAAAAGCTGTTTAGCACTGCTTTATATTGCTTAAAACATATCAAGCATGCCTCAGGTGGTGCTGCAGGGCTGCCTATGTCGGATGCATATAGTACACTCCCTATACATGTTTGAAAACAGGTAGTGTCAAGTTAGGCATCCCTTTTACTATATGTGCGAGTCAGAGAGAGGTATCATTTCCAGGGTTCCTACTGAGCCAGTGTATGTGCTATGCGTTGCCTCTTTGCCAAGGCCAAAGCATACTGGGCACACCTCCTTCTGCCTACTGGGCAGGCTCAGGTTGTTCCTCCTCTGAGTCACGCTCTGCCTGTGATGGCCTTGGCAATGGTGGGGAGCTGTTTGGCCCGGCGCTATGCTGCTCCTGCTGCAGCTGTTTTCACAGGATCACATTATGTAGCATAGCACATACCATGACAATTTGGGTACATGTAGTTGGTGAGTACTGCAAGGCTCCACCAGATGTATCCAGGCACCGGAACAGTGACTTGAGCAGCCCAAATACACGCTCAATTACATTTCGTGTTTGTGCATGTGCCTCATTATGGCGTTCCTGTTCAGGTGTGTATGCATTTCTGATGGGTGTCATCAGCTATGGCTCCAGTGCATATCCAGTATCCCCCACTAGGTAACCATGAGGGATGTCCCCATTGGCAAATGTCTGGTACAGCTGTGTCAGATGCCAGATATGGGAATCATGGTAGCTTCCAGGGCAGCCAGCACACACATTCAGTATTATGCCCTGGGCATCACACACAACCTGGCAGTTGATGGAAGGGAAGCCCTTGCGGTTAAAGTAGGCCTTACCCCGCTCACTGGCTGGTGCTTTGATATGTGCTTGCAGTCTATTGCACCCGCTACCTCAGGGTATCCCACTATTTGCTGGAATAGACGCATATTGCTGGCCAATACCTCACGGGAATTGGGGAAATATACATGATCACCGACGTGCTGACATGGCATTCAGGAACTGGTGCAGTACCCTGGATGCTGATGCCTGTGATATCCCCATCATATCACCAGTTGGTCTCTGGAAGGTACCTGTTGCTAGTATTCTTAGGCCAACACATACCTTGGTTTCTACTGGGATGGGCTCCCCTCTGTTGGTTCTGTGTGTGAGGCATGGCCTGCACAGCTCAACAATTTGCTGCATGAGGCCTCTCTCCATTCTATAGCGCTCCACTATCTCCAGCTCATGTAGCTCTTGGTAGGTTACCCTGGGCCTGTACACTCTTCTCCGTCTCCTCACTGTGGGTTGCTCAGCAGCATTCACATTGTCACCACCCTCAGCATGTTGCATATGTCACCTTATAACAGCAATGGCAGCCCCTAACACTTCTTTGTCTCAGTAAAGCTTTTTAAGTTTTCACTTCTCTTAGTTTACTGCAGTGTTGCAGTGTCTCTGAGGAAAACACGGTGGAAAGTTGTTTGCAGAGTTTTAAATGCTGGGCTGGGCTGGGCTAGTGTACTGCCTGTGTAATTGCCTGATTCTGATTGTTTTCACCTGCTAGCTCTGCTAGTTCTCCTTGGTTAACTTCCTACTATTTGTTGTGCTTCCTTTTCCCTTTCTGTTTCCACAGGGGGCAGCGCCATGCAAATAAGGGCAAACACGCGCACACCAGCTCACACGCATGCACACATGCTTACACGACCTAACATTTGCTGACTTCTGCTTGTACGCGTGCCCACAGGCGCAAACGTGCTTACACAAATTTCAACAACCTTACACATGCTTACTCTGGCTTAAATGCGCACACATAGGTGCACACACGTGCACACAGTCTTACTCAGATTAACAGGTCTGCATCCTCGTGCAAAGACATTGCAGGCACTTCAACAAGAAACTTTAGTGTTATCCACGGCATACACCTTCAATTTCTTGGCTTTAGCTAGGATACCTGTTGACACACCTCTTCCAGTGATGAGTAACTGACAGCAAACACATGCCACTCTGCTCCAATGAGCTTACATTTTTTCATACATACCCCCCCCTCATGATGTCACCTATCTTCTACTCTGATACTCCCTTTATCCTACTCTTACACTCCACAGACTTTGCTCATTTGTCATGTAAAATTGGGATTCACTATCCTTACCCTCATTTGCATAGAATTGCCTACTAATGCTTGGTTACATCTCTTAGACTGAGCTTCCCCCCTTAGCAACCTCTACTCAGTAGCCATGTTGTCTTCAGCCTGCCATTCACTTGCATGGCAAATTAATATTTTGAATACAATCCCTATTTGTGGCTTTTATATTTTTGTTTTCTGTTTTTTAGAGTGCAGCACGTTTGCGCGGCACTGCGCTACACTTAAACTTCGGAGATCGAGGTAAAAAAAGGGTTTTTTTTTGTTATTTTGCAATGAGGAACATTGCCAATGGCGGTATATTTGGCTATTGGCATGCTTCCTCAACTGGATGCATCCTTTATTTGGAGCTGTCATGGCTCCGTTTTGCTATTTGCAGAATGGTACTCAGTTGTCAACGGAGTACATTTCTGCAAATAAGGTTACTCGGACAGGTTAGGGTTTCCTGGATCGCAAATTTACCTCATTTGCATAACTTTTGGCAGCAAATGACATAATTTGCATAACCTAGCCCTGTCGTGGGAAGAGTCGTTTTAGGAGCTCTCTTGCACGCCCCTGCTGGCTGTTCCTGGTTCGCTCGGCAGACATGTTGGCTGCATGGAGTCTTACTCTATTCTTAGACTCCGTGCAAGCCTTTGTGAATCTGGCCCATTATCTGCAATAATTAATTTTCAAATACTGTTGGCAGTATAAATACACTTGCTAAGTATGCTATTTTTCCCATCAGTACTGAATTTATCAAATAAGCCTTATTTCTGAATTATATGTTCTCCAGAAACGACAGGTTTGTTTTATTTCTTCTATTGTTTTCCACATTTAATTGTACTTACATCTTTATTTCTACAGTTTATCCCTAACACAGAAATGTAATTATAACCCTAGCTTTACTACATCATCAAAACCTTTACTTTTCTTTTAATTTAAAGCCATCCCTTTCACCTCTAGACATCCATTTATGCAAATTATTACTTCTTTTATCCAAATGTTGTTTTTTTTTGCAATTATTACAATGTCATCTGCATATGTTAACAGAACTGAAATTCTTAACCATTCAGGCGTTATATATCTGCTCCTTCATTTTGTAACTTATTTCACATACAGTACTATCACATTCACAACTAAAGCAAAGAGTATATAACTCACTGGACTTCCCTGTCTTGCACCACTCTTCATATGTATCTCTTGGCTTAACCAGCCATTTACAAGTATGTTTTCTTTATTATTACTATACTGTAAGATACATGATTTCCTGACTTTCTCGTGTATATTATATTCTTTCATTGTTACCCATAATATTTCATGTCCAATTGTGTCAAATGCCTTATTAAGGTTGCCTGTCATGATTTTTATGTCTTCTTTTCTATTCATAATGTCATTCAACAACTTTTCTATCATTAATAATTCATGACAACCCTTCCCCTTTATACCATATATAGTATCCATAATATTTGACATTTTAGCTTCAAATCTCTTTTGTATTATTTTCATAAAGATCTTATAATCACTATTATTCAATACTATTGGTCACTAGTCTTTAATCACCTTCTGTCTTCCCTCTTCCATATGAATTTAAGTATTCTACTACATATGTCTTTACACATAAAACCTTAATTTAACCATTCATTAAAATCTTTAGAAATATATTTGTTTGCTAATCTCTTAATTATTTTTATACATTTTATACCCTATTCCATCTGGTCCTGCAGCCAATTCTATATTTACTTGTCTTAATACTTTATCTAGCTCATTTAAATACATCTCCATTTCCAACTCCTTATTCTCTTTTTTTCTGTGAACTTTTTACTTTCCATATTTTATTTACTACCTTCTTTTTTCTTCAAATACTTCTTGTACATATTGTATTACACTATTCATAATATTTTCCTGAATTCTTTCTATTTCTCCTTTTACATTTTTTATTTCTCTCATTATGCTACCATCGTCCTTTACAAATCTGCTTTAGTAACTCAATACTTCTTTTTTTCCATGTAACGATATCTTTGCTTATATAACAATCCTTGTATTTTTTTCTTGAGTTGTTTCATATAATTCTTTTTCTTTGTCAAAATACTTTCTATTATTATGTTCAACATCTTTCAATGCATCATTATATGTCCTTTTACATTTTTCTCTCTGTACTTTCCTAACATCATATTGGCAGTGTAAAAATATTTCTTATATTTTTCCTTCAATATCATCCACCATTCAGACTAGTTTTTATAAAATATTCTCATACTAAAATTATTTTTCCATATCTATTTTACTAATCTCTTTCCTTCTTCATTCCATGCTTTCTCAATTTCCTTTTTATTCCTTTGTCTATTTTTACACATTCCTTATTTTCATTTATGTCTAGCCATATTGCAAGATGATCAGAAAATCCTGTTTCAACTACATTCCCCTTCTTTTTTCACTAAATCTTCTGATACTATAAAATAATCTTTTTCAGTTCTATACATACCTTGCGGTGGTGGTGCTGTGGTAGCATTGTTGCCTCACAGTAAGACGTTGTCCTGTTTGATTCTCAGCTAGAGCATCTTTTGTGTGGAGACATGCGTGAATGGGCGTACCTTCGTTGAAGGTTGTGCATCAGAGCTGGCAATTCGGCATGTAAAAATCTACTGCCAATCATTAGTGGGCCAGAGTTCCACCGTGGCGACCCCTAACTGGGAAAAGCCAAAAGACACAACAGCATACCTTTTCATAAACCCATGAATTTTTGTTCCAAAGTTTTAACTTACCAAATCTTATAACTTCTAACATATTTTCTTATATTATTTCCTATCTTTTATGCTTGCCTCTGAAATCACAATTAAAGTCTCCTGTTATTTATAATATTCATATTTATCACTACATAGCCTAAAATCTGATGAACTAAGCTTTCCTCTTCTTTATACAATTAGCATAAGCATATAACATTATAAGTTTATATACTTGTTCTTTCCATTTTAAATCTATAATGGTTAACCTTCACATTTTTGCTAAACTTACATCTAAAATCCTTGCTGTATGTCTATAGAATACAGCTATTCCAGAACATCTCTCTTTTCCCAAATTCCAGATTATCTTTCCTCTGCTTAGTTTCTCTGTTTATAATCTGTCTTCATTTATTAAAATTCTTGTGTCTTCTAATATAATTACAGCTACATCACGTGTTACACAACTCCAAAATTCTTATTCTTTTTACAGTATTCTTAATACTATCCGCATTTACAGAAAACACTCTAAAAAATTAAATTGTCCCTTTGATTCAGCTATATCATGTGTTACACCATTCCAAATTCCTATTCTTCTTATAATATTCTTAATATTATTCACATTTACAGAAAGCACTCAAAAATGTTCATTTTCCCTTTGATTCATAAGTTCATAGCTAATTACTAGGCTAATTTTCTTAATAGACCATTATAAACCTATCCAATTCCCCTTTCAAAGATGAGAGTCAAACACTGCACCTTGTGTCTGCGAGTCAACCGCCTTAACCATTATACCCACACCAGTCTTTAGCTGTATCTATTATTTTTTGTCCATTTCCTTTTTTTTAATTTCTTTTGTACTTATCCCTTTAAATTCCCTTATTTCTTTTACTACCTCCCAATTTATATGTCTTTTCATCACTTATCTCTTTACAACTGAGTGTGTCTCCAGGCAAATCTGCAGTTACATCCTGCTGCACCTCTAAGTATCAAATATTTCTTGTTCATTTTTGCATTAATTATTCCAAAACCACATTATATGCAAGTTATCAGAATATTTTATCTTGAATTATACATGATGGCAAACACAATTGTATTGTTATTTGACCTCTGTCAATGAGTATTTATTAAAACTGTAAGGTGATGACTTCATTTCAAGCCACATCCTCTAGGAGTTAAAGGTTTGTACTGGAGAGAATGAGTGATTTAAGAACCTTCTTCTATGTTCTCTTTACCTTTTTTTCTCATCTAATTTTTCTTCTATTTCTACTACTTCTAAAATTTCTTCTTTGTTCATTTTTTTCTCTTTCTTCTTCTCTTTCCTACCTTTTATTTTCAGTTTTGCAATCCACTCATACATGCCCAGTCTTGTTACACTTATAACATTTACTTCACTTATGTTTTAGATCATATCCCATTTCCCAACAAATATAACATTTCTTTTGTCACAGCTACTTATCAAATTGTTTTGGGTTATCCTCAGCACGCCCCTATTCCCCTCCACACATATCATGCTTGGTATATGTATATATTTTTTCTTTTTTCTATTTTTAATAGGGTGGCACAGTGGTTAACGTTGTCATCTCACAGCAAGAGGTTCTCTGGTTCAATTCTTGACTGGGATACCTTCTGTGTGGAGTCTGCATGTCCTCCCTGCATTCATGTGGGTTTTGTCCGACTGCTCCAGTGTCCTCTCACATTCCAAAGACATGCATCTGGAGCATTTCTCCCCGGGCCTCCACTGAAAATAGGCTCTGTCCTAATTGGACTTTCCCGGTCAACAAATGTTAATAAATAATACAACATTATAAAACCAACCACCAGTCCATAAACCCCTTTTATCTTAAACTTTTGCAATGTCCACTACTTCTTTACATAAAGTTTTTAAATGTCCTTTCAAAATCACTCTTTCTACCTCTGTTCGGAATTGTACATGTATGTTCTTTTTTTTTTTTGTTTCCCTGTTAAATGCTTTTCCCTTATGAACAAGAAATATTTGATTCCATGGGTTATAGTCCTTCTTTTTTCATATTTTTCCAAGATTTTCCATTGAAAAAACAGTCTCAAATATAATGTCACAAAATGTTTCTTTGTTAATAAGAATAAGTGCACTAACCTTTACACCCAAAGGAGCTATTAAATTGTCCCACACTTCATACCTATCCATTTCTTTGTCTTCTTTAATTTGAATCCTTACCACGTACTTCTGTCTTTCATTTTCTTCTGCCTTCTTTTCTGCTACTCCACTTTTGACTTCTTTTACTTTCTCTGCATATGTTTTCTTTTCCATCTCACCGCTATACTTCAGGATTGTCTCTGCATCCTCCTTTTGTATTTTCTCCTTAATGAACCCAAAGGGAAAAAAAAACTCCTTCATTTTCTGGCTCACTCTGCACTACCATATCCTTAAGTAAATCATCCTGCAACCCTCCTGACTGGAGGGTTGTTATTATATATCCACCATTTGCTGACTCATCTCCATCAAACAGATTTCTTTAAAACAATTCCCCAGAATCTTGCACACATTCTCCAGTCTTGATTTTTGCTTTCTCCTCCATTTTATTCACCACTCCATCATCTCTCCATCTCCCTCTTTGTTTCTCTGGGCTGCCTATATACCTGTAATAGAAATGTGAAGTGCTCCTCCAAAATGCATCCCACTCACAACAATGATGAGAAGGGGAAGTTCCATGATGTCCTGGCTAATTCTTAAAATGGAGAACATCAACATCTGTGTAGTGACAGAGACCTGGTTCAAGGCTTTACCAGGCTTTAATTCATACCACACCTTTCAGCCACCTAACCTGAACCAAAACACTAAAGGTGGAGGCGTGTCCATATTCATTAAGAACATCCACTTCTGCAGGCTAGTTGCTCAACATAATGCATCCAAGATTATCCAAGTGCAACTAACTCTGAGCAAGACCGCAATCCAAATTGTAACATGCCCCAGGATTCCCACTCCTCATTTGTTGATAAACTGGAAAATATTAGGGTACAACCCAACACCATAATAATAGGCAATTTCAACTACCCCACTATTTACTGGGAAAACTACTTATGTGCCAACTCTTTTGCTTAACGTTTTCTGGAATTCATAAATTCCAATGCCTTGGATCAATTTATCCACACCCCCACCAGGGGCAGAAATATCCTAGACTTGGTCATTACCAACATGGGTGAATGGTGTTCCACACCAGAGGTCAATTCCTCATTGGTCAGAGCCGACCACAAGCTAAGCACCCTAGACATCCACATCCTACCCCCCCACCCCCCTTTAGGGAAACCACTGTAAAAAATTTCTCCAAAGCTAACTTCACACTTCTTAAGACAGAAGTGGCAAATGTCACAACATCCATGCAGATGGACAATAGAGGTACGTCTGTTGAATCCTACACAAATGCACTTTATAAGCACTTACACGAGTGCATGGATCGTGCTATCCCTAACAGAACCAAGATGCTATCCTCCAAAAAAAGGAAGACAATCTGGTGGTCCCCTGCCATAAACAAATTCTACAACAGAAGAAAGAAACTGTTACAAAAAAGTAAAATCCCATGATTGGAGGAACTCCCTGTTCAGCCTCAGTAAGAAGCTGAGATCCCTCATAACATCCTCCAAAGCTAGTTACGAAAACAAAATCACTACTGATTCTAAAGACAACCACAAAGCATTCTATAGCTATGTCAAGAATCTCAATGGCAACACTCAGATCTGCTCTGAGTTACAGCACAATGGCACTAAATATACAGAACCAACTGAAATTGCCAACATCCTGGCAGATAGGTTCAGTGCTAACTTTTACCCCCTCTCACCCCCTAAAGGGCCCATCTCTATACTGGAAGAATGCAAAGTTCCTATAATCACGGCTGCACAGGTAATAACCACACTCTCCAAAGCCAAGAACACAGCATCCATGGGACATGACAACATCCCAGGCTGCATTCTACATGAACTACAGGATGAACTGGCACCCCACCTAAGTACCATGTTCAATCATAGCCTCACCTCAGGCATTGTGCCCACAGCAAGTACAAATATGACTCAGTCATTGTACATGCCGGTGTGAACGACCTGAAACGTACCTCCCTGGACTACATAAAAAGAGACATAGAGGAGCTCTCTGATTATGTAGCCCAGGCCGGTATGACCCTGACCCTGAGCAGCATCTTACCCTCACCAAGAATGATGCCACAGTACAAAGACAAAATGATCAGTTTTAACAATTGGCTTAATTACTGGTGTCATTCTAAGGGGATCCAATGTCTGTCTGCTTGGGATGACATGCTTGACAAGCCACGCTGCTTCGCAAGGGATGGCTTGCACCTGTCACCCCTGGGCTTCCGGATATTGGCCAAGGCTCTTGCCACCCCCATAGTGCCTTTTTAGGCAAGGCTCAAATGACAAACCTACCTCCCTAGAAAACACAAGTGGCAAAACTAAGGGTAATGCTGCTCAATGCCAGAAGTCTAAACCTCAAGATGCACTCAAGCCCTCCTCAGTATGGAGAACATCGATGTCTGTGCAGTGACTGAAACCTGGTTCAAGGCTCCTGAGACCACCCCAGCACTATCAGGTTTTACCTCATATCATGCTTTCCGGCCCCAAAACTTGGACCGAACCACAAAGGAGGGGAGTATCCATATTCATCAAAGATACCCACACCTCCAGGTTAGTGGCAATGCACGAAGCATCGGAGACCATCCAGGTGCAACTAACCATAGGCAAAACTGCTTTACAGTTTGTAGCATGCTACAGACCATCCTCTCAAACTCAGGAACCCCACACAGCCTTCCTGAAGACACTGGAGAGTATGAATGTCTCTCCAAATACCATAATTTTGGGAGACTTCAACTACCCAAACATAGACTGGGAACATTACTCAAGCCCCAACACCCTAGCCCAAAGGTTCCTAGAATTCATAAACTCAAATGCGATGGAACAACTAGTCACCATTCCCACAAGAGGAGACAATATACTAGACCTGATCATCACAAACATGGGGACAAAATGCTCCACACCAGAAGTATATCCCTCTTTGGTAAGATCAGACCATAAATTAATCTCACTGGAAATCCACATCCCGCCCCCACCCCCTGCACAAAAGACCACAGTGAAGAACTTCTCAAAAGCCAACTTCACACTTCTTAAGACTGAAGTGGTATCCTTCAAGGCCCCTGGGCCAGTGGAAACCACAACCCACGCTGCTGAATCCTTTGCAAATGCCTTCTATGGGCACCTTCAAGAATGCATGGATCATGCAATCCCAAATAAAACCAAGACCCATTCCCCCAAAGGCAGGCACCCAGTCTGGTTGACCCCAGCCATAAACAAACTTTACAACAGGAGGAGGAAGCTACTACATGACAGAGCAAAATCCCTAAAAGGGAAGGCATCTCTGATCAGTACTAGCAAAAAACTACGATCACTCATAAAATCATCCAAGGCCAACTTTGAGAGAAAAATCTCAAAAGACACAAAAGACAATCACAAGGCCTTCTTTAGCTATGTTAGAAACCTGGGTGGAAACTCCCAGATGTGCTCAGAGTTAGTCCAAAATGACACAAAATACACTGAACCCACTGACATTGCTAACATTCTGGCAGACAGGTTCAGTGCAAATTTCTCTCCCCCCCCAAATGGAGAAATAACTATCCCAGCAGAGTGTAGCCTCCCTAACATCTCAGATGCCCAGGTGAGAGCTGCCCTCTCTAAAGCTAAAAACACAGCATCAATGGGACCGGATGGTGTCCTGGGCTGTGTGCTACATGAACTCCAAGAGGAACTAAACCCACACATAAGGCTGCTGTTTAATCTTAGCCTTACTACAGGATACGTACCCAAAGAGTGGCGTACGGCAACAGTGGTCCCACTTCACAAAGGCGGTGCTTCTACGGACCCTGGAAATTACCGCCCCATAAGCTTGACGAGCCTGGTCTGCAAAGCTATGGAGAGGATCATTATGGAACTCATAAACAAAGACATTGGGGACCTACAGACATTAGATCCTACCCAATTTGGCTTTGTCAAGGGCAGATCCTGTCTTTTGAACTTGGTCGACTTTTTTGAAACAGTCACTAAGGCCATTGATGAGGGTAAGGCGGTTCACACAGCCTACCTTGATCTTGCAAAAGCCTTTGACACAATACCCCACTCGGGCATCATAGACAAACTCACCAGCTTAAATGTAAACCCATATGTTACAAGATGGGTTGCAAACTGGCTCATGGACAGAACCCACAGGGTCAGAGTTGCTGGAGCTATGTCAGACTCTATGCCAATCACAAGCGATGTCCCACAGGGCTCAGTCCTGGGACCCCTCTTGTTCGGCATTTATTTTTCTGAGGTACAGGCAAACATAGGAGGATTGTGGCTGATAAAGTTCGCAGATGACTGCAAACTGGGCGCCATAATTGATACTCCAGCGGACACAAACATCCTTCAGAGAGGCCTCATAGAAACGGATAATTGGTGCCAGAGCCAAGGCCTTAAGCTGAACGCCAAAAAATGTATAGTCATACCCTTTGGGAAAAACAAGGTACCGACAAATTACCACATAGGTGGTAATTCATTAAGTACGGAAGAGGTAATCAGGGACCTAGGGACCCAGGTTGACAGTAACCTCTCATTTGACACTCACATTGCCAAAGTGGTTAGGAAAACCTTCTATATTGCCCACCTTATCATGAAGGGTTTCACATCTAGATCAAGAGAGGTCATTGTGCCCCTGTACTCTTCGCTTATCAGGCCAATGATTGAGTACAATGCCCCATTTGGGATGTATCTCACCCGACACCTGCAGCAGTTGGAAAGACCCCAAAAGTTCCTCACCAAGAGGATAAAGCGTTTTAAACATATGTCATATGCTGCCCGACTGAAAAAACTCCAGCTCTATTCATTCGCATACCGCCTACTCAGAGGTGATCTGTGCCTGACGTACAAGGCCATGTCCAATCCAGAATTAATGGACATGCTCCACCTCAGAAAATCCAAATCCATCAGAGCCACGAGAGCAAGAGACTTAAACCTCAACACAGAAATAAATAGGACGTGCTGGAGGGACAGATTCATAACCCAGAGGCTCCCTACACTCTGGAACAGAATCCCAGTCCATGTTAGGCAGAGCCCCTCACTGACTCTATTCAAGAGAAATCTTGACGAGTGGATGGGAGATCGTAGGTTTATCCCGGGGGTCATCTCTGTGTCACTACTAGACAGAGGCACAGTAAACTAAACCCTAAAAGGGTGTAGTATTCTCATCCTAAGGGGTGGTGAAAGCCACACACACTCTGGCTAGGCTTATAAATGCCCTAGGACAGATAGCCTAGTACGAACCTATGAACCTATGAACCTATGAATGGTGCACAGTGATTGCTAAAGCACTCCACAAAGGGGGAGCCACCATAGACCCTGCGAAGTACCGCCTCATTAGCCTGATGAGCCTGGTCTGCAAGGCCATGGAACATATCATCATGGAACTTATAAACAGAGACATTGGTAATCTCCAAACTCTGGACCCCACCCAGTTCATGTTTGTAAAAGGCAGATCATGTCTCCTAAACCTGATAGACTTCATTGAAGCAGTCACCAAAGCTGTAGACAAGGGTAAGGTGGTTCACACAAACTATCTAGATCTCGCCAAGGCTTTCAACACCATACCCCACTCTGGAATTATAGATAACCTCATTAAACTAAGTATAAATCCGTATGTCACAAGATGGGTTGCCAACTGGCTCACTGACAGAACCCACACTGTGAAAGTAGCAGATTCCAAATCCGACTTCAGACCAGTGACAAGTGGAGTACCACAGGGTTTAGTCCTGGGTCCTCTCCTGTTTGGTATCTACTTTTCTGAAGTACAGGATAACACAGAAGGTCTTTGGCTAATGAAGTTCGCAGATGACTGCAAACTAGGAGCCATAATTGAAACTTCTAATGATGTGGACATCGTACAAAAGGGCATCACTGAGACAGATGCCTGGTGTCAAAGCAATGGCCTCAAGCTCAATGCCAAAAAGTGCATTGTCATCCCCTTTGGTAAAAACTCTGTACCCATGAACTACCACATAGGTGGTAGTCTACGTAACACCAAAAGTATGATAAGAGACTTTGGGACAATCTCTCCTTTGATAATCACATCACCACAGTAGTCAGGAAATCCTTCTACATGGCACACCTCATCACAAAAGGTTTCCCATCCCGGAAAAAAGAGGTCATCGTTCCCCTCTAATCATCACTCATTAGACCCATTATAGAGTACAATGCCAATTTTGGTAGGGACCTCAAAAGACATCTACAACAACTGGAAAGGCCGCAGAAATACCTCACAAAGAGGATTACTGGCCTCAAGCAGATGCCCTATGCATACCATCTCAAAAAATTCCAGCTTTACTCCGTTGCATATTGCCTACTCAGAGGCGATCTCTGCCTAACATACAAAGCTATGTCAAACTCAAAGCTGTTGGACATGCTCCACTTAAAGAAATCCCAATCCCTCCGAGCTACACACTCTAGGGACATAAGCCTTGTCACTGCAATAAACAGAACATGCTGGAGGGATAAATTCCTATCCCAGAGACTTCCCATACTCTGGAAAAAACTACCTATCTATATCAAACAAAGCTCCTCATTAGCACTTTTCAAGAAAAATCTTGATGATTGAATGGGAAACAGGAAATTCACCCCGGGGATCACTTCTGTGGCTCTGTTTGACAGGGGCACAGGAAAATAATTTTCTTGGGTGGCGAAAGCCAGGGTACCTTTTTGGCTAGCCTTATATAGGCCCCAGGGCCGAAAGCCTAGTACCTACCTATGAACCTATGGACCTATAATAGTATAAATACCACCTTGAGTCTCCACTGAGAAGAGGCTACAAGCTTAGTGGGACTAATCCAGATTAAAGGATTAATCCTGAAAGCAAGAAAGCAAGGAAGGAAGGAAGGAAGGAAGGAAGAAGACAGAGGCCAGTATTCATAATGGCTTATGCATTATTCAAAATGGCCACAAGCTGTCTTGTACAGTTCATAAGACTGGTATGATTCATAGTCCTCCCTGTCTCCCAATACCTAGTATCCATAGTGAACATTTTAGGCAGTGATGTTCACAGTACTGTATGCACATGTAATACTCCATCAAAGTGACTTATGTAAATGACCTGACCAGTATGCTGCCCAGTTGCTATGTGTGCTTGTGTAGTTCAGAATTCCTAGACATCAAGATGGGGGCAGGGAAGGGGTTCAAAGGCTTTGCCTTTCAATGCTGGGAATTATTGTAGGGCAAATCAGAGCGGAGTCACCCAGCACAGATAGTTGGTAAACATAAATAGTGCTGCATCTGTGAAAATGAATCTATACATGTGTATGTAGAGCAGTGTGTGAGTAGGTCTTTTAGTGTTTGTGTTTGAATGAGTATTGTGAGCGCTTGTATGTCTGCCTTATCTAATTTCTTTTTAATATTCCTCTTTCTACATGTATGATAGAAGTTGTCATAAATTTGCTTTTTAATCTTCTGGCCAATAACCAACAAGCTGATGTGAGACTAAGATTCTGCAATGGAATATTCCTACATTCTAGAAATGCAAAAATTACAATCCCTGTAGCTTCTGCTAGTATTCTTTTTTATCATGTTCTTCAATTTTTGGACAGTTTTCTACCCCTAATCACATAATTGTAGGTATTTTGGACTTGTATTTACATGTTTGAATTCACACTGTTTTTATTGAATTGAATTATTTGAATTATATACTGTTGAATTGTGAACCATTTTCTATGTGCGTGTTATATGAGCACATTAGATATGCTTTTCTTAAGAAGATAACTTCAAAGCACTTATCATAGAGCTTTACTTTGATCTTCTTAGAAAACCAATCAACGCATATTAAACACACTGCAACTTTGAAATGAAGCAAATCAATGCCCACTTGACTCCAACAACACACTGATATTGTATAAGGCAACATAATTTCTTGCTAATTGCTGTCATGGTATTATATCACATGCACATGCATGTTTTTCACTGCTTGTTCAGTTTTTGCTAACGTTTGTGACCAGTGCATAATGTGAGCTCGGCATTTATTGCCCTTCCCTATACAAAGATGTGACTCATATATTCTCTTAAGCATTTACTCTCTTAGCTGGTTAGGTACAATAGATTTGTCATCTTTGCACAATAAGCTTTGAGCGCAAGTTATTTCCTCCTTAAAGGAAAATAAAATTGCATTTTATATCTTGTAAATGATTTTTGCTCTTATTTTTTAACTGCATTTCTTAGTCTGTATTGTTACATCTTGAAAATTCATTCACATTTTCTTCTGTCATTAGCAGCTGTCATTTTGGTCAGAATATCATTAGTTGTTCAGATAAATTTACTCAACATATTTACTATATGTAGGTCATTGCATGGTATGCATTTTTATTTTCTGGTCACACACCTGCATATTAACCAACATATTTTGTAGTTTTGGAAGTGTCTCTGTATGGGTCTACTTCATAACATTGAAATTTCATAACATTGAGACCATAACATCGAAAATTCAAAACAGTGAAAACCCAAAACATTGAAAACTCAGAAAATTGAAAGTGTGCTTCATAACATTGAAAACCACATTGCACAAGTAAATAAGATCTCCTCCACCTACAACACCACCTAACAAACACACTTTATACTATGTTTCTGCAGGGAGCAAGCCTCCCTGCACCCACCCCCTGCAAATTAAATATACCAACTCCAAGATTGCACTACAGTGAAAAAAAGTTAATTTCCTAACCTTGTATGGTGATTGTGGTACAATGAGGCTAGGAAATTAACTTTTTTCCACTTAGGTATGATCTTGGAGTTGGTATATTTAATTTACGGGGGGGGGGGTACTAGAAAGTGTGTTTGTTAGTTAGGTGTTGTTGTAGGTGGAGAGGATGTTATTAACATATGTATTATAGTTTTCAATGTTATGAAACACACTTTCAATAGGTTCATAGGTTCATAGGTAAGTACTAGGCTATCTGCACTAGGGCATCTATAAGCCTAGCCAGAATGTGTTGGCTTTTGCCACCCCCTTAGATTAGTTTCCTGTGCCTTGGTCCAGCAGAGCCATTAGTTCCCTGTGCCTCTGTCCAGCAGAGCCACTGCACTGATCCCCGGGATAATGGGGAGTCTCTGGGACAGGAATCTATCCCTCCAGCATGTCCTATTTATCATTGTGGTGAGGTTTAGATCCCTAGAGCATGTGGCTCTTGGGGATTTGTTTTTTTTAGGTGGAGCATATCCATCAATTCTGGGTTGGACATGGCCTTGTATGTCAGGCAGAGATCACTTCTCAGTAAGCGGAGTGCAACAGAGTACAGCTGGAGTTTCTTCAGTCGGGCTGCATAGGGCATATGTTTGAGGCCAGTAATCCTCTTGGTGAGGTACTTCTGTGGTCTTTCCAGCTGTTGCAGGTGTCTTGTAAGGTACATTTCAAATGGGGCATTGTACTCTATGATGGGTCTGATGAGTGATGAGTAGAGGGGCACAATAACCTCTTTTCTTCTAGATGCGAACCCTCTTGTGATTAGGTGGGCCACATAGAAGGATTTTCTAACCACCTTGGCAATATGATTATCAAAGGAGAGATTACTATCTACTTGGGTCCCCAGATCCCTTATTACATTTTCTGTATTTAGGGGATTACCACAAATGTGGTAGTTCATGGGTACTTTGTTTTTTCCAGAGGGGATGACTATGCACTTTTTGGCATTTAGCTTGAGGCCATGATTTTGACACCAGGTATCCATCTCAGTGAGACCCTTCTGAAGGAAGTCTGTATCAGCTGGAGAGTCAATTATGGCCCCCAGTTTGCAATCATCTGCGAACTTGGTCAGCCATAGTCCTCCTGTGCTTGCCTGTACCTCTGAGAAGTATATACCGAACAGGAGGGGTCCCAGGACTGAGTCCTGGGGGATGCCACTTGTAACTGGTTTAGAGTCAGACGTAGAGCCTGCAACTCTCACCATGTGAGTTCTATCCATGAGCCAATTGGCAACCCATCTCGTGATGTAGGGGTTTATGTTTGGGCTGGTGAGCTTATCTATAATACCAGAATGGGGAATGGTGTCAAAAGCCTTTGCGAGGTCTAGGTAGGCTGTGTGGACCTCCTTTCCCTCGTTTAAAGCCTTGGTAACTGTCTCAAAGAAGTCCACCAGGTGTAAGAGGCATGATCTGCCCTTAACAAAGCAAAACTGGGTAGGGTCCAATGTTTGAAGGTTCCCAATGACTCTGTCAATGAATTCCATGATGATGCGTTCCATAGCCTTGCAGACCAGGCTAGTCAGGCTTATAGGGCGATAGTTCCTGGGGTCCGTTGTGGCTCCACCTTTGTGGAGCAGGATAACTGTTGCTGTGTGCCTCTCTATGGGTACTTAGCCTGTAGAGAGGCTGAGTTTGAACAGTGTGTTTAAGTGAAGGGTTAGTTCATTTTGGAGCTCATGTAAGACACAGTCTGGGACACTGTCTGGTCCCATTGAAGCTGTATTTTTGGCTTTGGATAGGGCTGTTTTAACCTGTGTGTCAGTGATTGCTGGGGCACTACATTCTTCTGGTATGGTTATGGGCCCTTTAGGGGGTGAGAGGGGGGTGAAGTTGGTACTAAACCTGTCTGCCAGAATGTTGGCAATATCAGTCGGTTCAGAGTACTTTTTGCCATTCTGCACTAACTCAGAGCAGATCTGAGAGTTTCCACTTAGGTTCTTGACATCGCTAAAGAACGCTTTGTGGTTATCTTTGGAGTCCTTGGCAATTTTTCTTTAGAAGCTAGCTTTGGATGATTTTATGAGGGATCATAGTTTCTTGCTCATACTGATCAGGGATGTCTTTCCTTCTTGGGATTTTACTCTTTTCTGCACTAGTTTTCTCCTTCTATTGTATAGCTTGTTTATGGCAGGGGTCCACCAGGCTGGTTTCCTTTGCTTGGAGGAGTGAGTCTTGGTTTTGCTTGGGACAGCATGGTCCATGCATTCTTGCAGGTGCTCATAGAGTGACTTTATAAGGGTTTCAGCAGCTTGGACAGCATTGTCCTTTAGCATGGGGGCTGTGAACCTTTCCACCTCAGTCTTAAGTAATGTGAAGTTTGCTTTTGAAAAGTTTTTCACAGTGGTTTCCTTGATTGGGGGTGGGGGTGGAATGTGGATATCCAGAGTGATTAGTCTATGGTCTGATCTAACCAGCGAGGGTTTGACCTCCGGTGTAGAACACCGGTCGCCCATGTTGGTGATGACCAAGTCCAATATGTTGTCACCTCTGGTGGGGGTGTTGACCAGTTGATCCAGGGAGTTCGAGTATATAAATTCTAGGAAGCATTGGGCAAGGGAGTTAGTACTTGAGTAGTTCTCCCAGTTAATGTTTGGGTAATTGAAATCACCCAATATTAGGGCAATTTGGTAGGACCTTCATATTTTCCAGTGTCTCCAGAAACACGGAATGGAGGTCCTGGGTCATGGTGGGTGATCTGTAGCAAGGTACAATTTGAATTGCAGTTTTGCCCATTGTTAGTTGCACATGGATGATCTCTGAGACATTGTGCTGTGCCACTAACCTGGAGCTGTGGGTATCCTTGATGAATATAGATACAACCCACCTTTTGTGTTTTGGTCTGGACTTTGTGGCCGAAAAGTATGGTATGAGTTATATCCTGGTAGTTCTGGGGTGCTCTCTGGAGCCTTAAACCAGGTTTCTTTTACTGCACAGATATTGATGTTCTCCATAATGAGGAGTGCCTTGAGTGCATGCATTTTGAGGTTTAGACTTCTGGCGTTGAGTAGCATTACCCTCAGTTTTTGGTTAGTTGTGCTATTTATGGTGGTTGGTTTGTCTTTTGAGCCTTGCCTAAAAAAGGCACTAATGGGGTAGCAAAAGCCTTGGTCAGTATTTGAAAGCCTAAGGGTGAAAGGTTCAAGCCATCTCTTGCAAAGCAATGTGGCTTATCGAGCATGTCATCCCAGGTGGACATATACTGGATCCCCTTTGAATGACACCAGAAACTTAGCCAATTGTTGAAATTGATAATTTTTTCTTTATACTGTGGTATCATTCCTGGTGAGGGCAGGATGCTAGTCAGGGTCAGGGTCATATTGGCCTGGGCTATGTGATCAGAGAGCTCTTACATGTCTCTATTCATGTAGTCCAGGGAGGTACATCTCAGGTTATTCACACCAACATGGACAATGACAGAGTTGTATTTGTACTTGTTCTGGAGTGACCTGAGTGCTTGTGTTATGTGGTGGATCCTGGTGCTCGACAGGCAGCTAACTGTACCCTTCTCCTTCTCCAGCCTAGTTAGTGGGACATCAGTGTGTCTGACTATAGAGTCACCTGTTACTAGTGTGTTGGGTATGTTATTTTGCCTTAAGGACTGTGATTGCATGGCACACTGATTATGTGTGAGTTTTCAGTGTCTTAGGCTTTAGATGTTTTGGTCTCAATGTTAAGAAATTCAATGTTATGAAATTTCAATGTTATGAAGTAGACCCTGTGCACACAGATTTTCAGGATATGCTTAGAAAGGGTTTATAACTGGTCAGTATTGGTACTTCTGTCCTGTAACAATTCAGGAAAGTTCGAGCTATTGCTTCTTCTTCTTCTTTCAGCTTTTCCCGGTTAGGGGTCACCACAGCGGATCACCTGTCTGCTCATGATTGGCAGTGGAGTTTTACAGAGTTGAGTTGCCAGCCCGGCCCCCAACCATCCACGGAAGGCACACACACATGCACGAACTCACACCTAGGGCCAATTTAAAGTACCCAATCCACCTACAGCATGTCTTTGGGATGTGGGAGGAAACCAGAGCACCCAGAGGAAACCCACTCGACCACAGGGAGGACATGCAGACTCCACACAGAAGGCACCCCAGCCAAGGATCAAACTGGAGAACCTCTTGCTGTGAGGCAGCAATGCTAACCGCTGTACCACCGTGGCCGCCCCCACCACCAAGTTTGAGCTATTGCTGCCATTTAGATATTTAAAGATTGACTTATTTTAGGGGTAAATAGTAAATTATTGTCAGGTTTTGATAGTGTTGACTACCTGGTGGCAGAATATCGTAAAATTTGTGAAGGAAGGAGTTGGTGTAGTGGAATTACTATTTATGCCATACTGAAATTATTGTGTGCATGAATGTGTGTAAAAAATAGTTCAGGTCAAGTTTCAGTTACTGTAGTTATAACTGCACTGAAAGGCACCAGACTCATCCACAGGAGCAAGTGATTATAATTCTGATTTGTAGCTGGGCAGTGTTGACATTTTCTAGCTGTTGTAGTACTTTGCTGTCCTCCATTACAACAGTGTACATTTACCATATACTCTTAAGGCTAATTGCCCTTTCCATTCTAATGGGTACAGGTGTTGAAAGTCAAACCCCATACTGCTGGTTCTGTTGCACATTGAAATACTGATGACACTGGAAGGTTAGTTAGGAATCATAGCCCCTGTCTATCATATTCAGTATGAAATATTTGAATTTTTAATGGTATCAGCAAATTATTGTTTGGTTTTGCCTCACTTTCATGGAAACTATTTGAAGCACACTCATTTGTAATTTTCAACACATTTATAAAAAAAGAAGTTATGTCCTACCATAACATTCCATCTGTGTTGCTGATCTTCGTTCATTCCTTACTGATGGGTTATCGGTTCCATTCTCGGAACTGAGCCGGCCAAATATCAAACTCGTGTCAGCCAAAAACTCTTGAGCCAAGGTCCTACCCAGAATGCTCTGCTCCTTGTTATCTTAGATCGAGTTTGCAAGTTGATAGATAAAAGTAGAGGCTACCTCTGGTCATAACTGACCTACAATAAAGGAGTATATGAGATCAACCAGGTACCTCCAGATGGGGGACGGAGGGTGGGAAGTAATGAATGAGTGAAGATCAACAACACAGATGGAACGTTATGGTAAGACATGACTTCTTTATCTGATGTTGTTAATCTTCGTTCATTCCTTACTGATGGGACAGAGTCCCCAGCTACCTGTATCCCTGGGTGGCTTTCATGGAAGGACATTCCTGAGCACCATGGAGCCAAAAGAAGCTCTACCTCTGGAGGCCAAGTCCAATTTGTAATGAAGAATAAAGGTATGAAGTCTGGCCCAGGTCACAGCTGAGCAAATATCATTGAGGGAAGATGTACCATGGAAAGCTGCTGAAGTTGCCAAAGATCTTGTAGAATGTGCTTTCACTCTGTGAGGCAAAGTGACGTTGTTTTTGTTGTAGATAAAGGTAATACAATTTCTCAGCCATGAAGCCAATGTATTTGAGACAGGATGACCTCGTCTAGATCCGGAAAAGGCCAGAAACAGTTGGTCTGATTACTGGTAGATTTTTTTCTGTCCGGATAAAAATGTAATTGTCTATGAACATCCAAGGAGTGCAGGCAATACTCTCTCTTGTTAAAGTGGTTAGAAAAGAACACTGGGAGATCAATAGATTGGTTGGTAGACTGCTCTGACACTACTTTTGGTAAAAAGGACGAATTAGTTCTCAGTGATACCCTATCCTTATGGAAGATAAGATAGGGAGGTTTAATGCATAAGGCTTGAAGTTCTGACAGGCGTCTAGTCGATGTGATAACAATCAAAAACATTTTCCAAGAGAGATATTTCACATCACATGTAGATGCAAGTTCAAAATGGGGGGGGGGGGGGGGCTGTTAGAGCTTGCAGAACCAATGCCAAATCCCAAGGTTGTACCAGTTCTCCAGTTCTCTAAAGGGAGGTTTTAGGTGGATAACCCCTTTCAAGAAAGTTTTACATAGTCTATGTGACATAAGTGAAGAATCCTGAAAACCAATGTGGAAATTTGAGATGGCAGCTAAATGCACACGAATAGTAGAGGCAGACACCCTAGAGTAGAAAAGATGTGATAAGTAATCCAAAACCACCAAAACTGGGGCTGACAAGGGGTCTAATTGTTTATTCGCTGTCCATAGAGAGAACCTTTACCATTTATTAAGATAGATTAGTCTGGTGGATGATTTATGAGATGCAATAAGAATATTGCGCACAGGGGATGAGAGGTTTTCCTGCTTGGCAATCATTTGAAATGGAGAAACCAAGCTGTCAGTTTCAGGGTTATTAGATTGGGATGAGTCAGACCCTGTGGATGGGAGATCAACGTTGGGGATGGATTGAGGATCCACAGTTGATCTAGCAGGTGAGGCCAGAGAAAGGGAAACCAGACTTGTTGAGGCCAATATGGAGCAATGAGGATCACTTTGCTCTTCAACTGTCGTGCTTTCTTCAGAAACTGGGTGATGAGGGGAAGAGGAGGATAAGCATAAAGTAGACCCAAGGGCCAAGCATGGACTAGAGCATCTCTCGGTGACTGTACCCGAGGGGGGGATCAGTGCAAAATAGTCGCTACACTTGTAGTTGGTTGGGGAGGCAAATAGGTCACAGCAAGCTTGGCTCCAGTGGTTGAAGATACTTGCCAATATCATAGGATTGAGGGACCACTCATGAGGTTGCAGAATGCACCTGCTCAATTTGTCCGCTATCACAGAGCTCCTGGGAATGTGCATTGCAATTAGAAAGGGGTTGGAAGATATCGCCCATTGCCATATTCTCAAGGCCTCGTGGCATAATGGATAAGATCTGGTGACCCCTTGTTTGTTGATGTACCAGACCACTGACATGTTATCTGACTGGATCACAATAGTCCCTGACGGAAAGATGGAATGAAATGCTTGATGCTAATAGCACTGCCCTCAGTTCCAGGACATTGATATGTAAAAAGGCCTCTGTCTCCGACCAGGTGCCTTGGACCAAGTTTCCCTGACATAGCCCCCTCACCCCATCAGGGAGGCATCCGTGGTCACTGTGGCTATTGGTTGATGGTGGCTGAAGGGGCGAGACCATTGTTGGGGATTGTGAGACATCCACCAGAGTAAATCTTGCTTGCATCTCTGAGTTACACTTATCTGAAAAGACAGAGAAGTAGCCGCTGAAAAAGCCACATGAGGAATCTGGTTAGAGGAACAATGGTGATCGAGGCTGCCATTGACCCCAAGAGTTGGAGTATAGATCGAGTGGGAGATTTGCAGTGACAGAGTAGTGATTAAACCTGTTGCCTTATTCTTTGAAGCCTGTGGTCTGGAAGAGATGCTGTGCAATTTCTCATGTCCAACAGAACCCCTATGAATTCCAGAGACTGAGCTGGGGTCGTGTTGGACTTCTCCCAGTTGATAGTGATTCCCAGGCTTTGTGATGTGAGGAGAGTGTAGTAGAGGGCTTCTTCCAGTAGACACTTGGTGGGGGCGGTGAGGAGCCAGTTGTCTAGATATGGAAACACCTGGAATCCTTGAAGCCACAAGTGAGCGATAACCACTGCAATGCATTTGGTGAACTCTCTGGTGGCTGTAGAGAGACCAAAGGGCAGAGCTCAAAATTGGTAGTGAGTGGCTCCTATGCAGAAGTGGAGGTGTCTTCTAGAGCATTTGTCCATTTTTATGTGGTAATACACATCTTGAAAATCTACAGAGCACATCCAGGCATCTTCTTCCAGAAGAGGAAGGATAGACTGAAATGTGACCATCCAGAATTTCTCTGTTTTTACAAATTGGTTTAGTGTGCTGAGATCCAGAATTGGTCTCCAGTCCTCTCTCTTTTTTGGCACTAAAAAGAACCTTGAGCAAAAAACGGGAACTATCTGATCTGGGCGGACCATCTGGATGACTCTTTTTTTGTAGCAGCTTTTGGATTTCGTATACTGCTGCTTCCCTTTGACTGGGTGGAACGTCGGGTAATACTCTGGATTGGACAAAGATGGAAGGGGATGTGATAGCCTTTGGATATTATCTGTTGTACCCAAGAGTCATTGGTTATATTTTGCCAGGCAGCAGGGTACAAGGAAAAATGACCCCTGACCGCTTCCAGAGGTGAGCAGTCGGGCAATGCTTCATGAGAACTGATAGGGTTGGCCAGAGAAGGAATCTCTGGAACCCCAGTTTTGTGGACCTCCTGTGCCCCAAAAGGGGCATCTTATATTGGTGTTTCCCCCTCTGCCTCTAAGGGAGAACTCAGCACGTGCATCCCGGAAAGAGCCCTGTGATTTCCTGTGCCACATCTTCATACTCCTCTGATTTCTGGAGTAGAATCATTGAGGAGTGGAGTGTCTGACATCAACAGCAGACAGGGTCTTGCCATCTTGTTCTCACCTTGCCAGCATATCTTTTACTTTAGGTCCAAACAAAGAAGCAGCCTTGATGGGGGCATTCATGAAGGAAGCCTTAAAGGAGTCTGTGAAGTCGCAAAGGTGCTTCCAGGCATGCCATCTGGTAACTATACCTGCACCTGCCACTCTAGCTGCTTCTTCCATTGCATGAAAAATAAGACACATGGAAGAGTTGGAAATGGACTTTAGTGTGACTATCTGAGAAGCAACATTGTCACAGACCTAGTCAGAAACAGCCCCTGCCAAGGTTTCAGAGAGCTGGTTGATAAGATCCCTCTGAAGACTGGTAAAGCGTGCCAAATAGTTCAAAGACCATACAGCAAAGATCGATGAAGCAAACACATGCTTCCCTAGTCTGTCTATCACCCGGGACTCCTTGTTAGATGGCTGGACAGTTTGGCTCTCTTCTGCCAAATTCTTGTTAGATGCAGCCATCACCACCATAGCATCTACTGGAAGACCTCATGACAAATGGCAGTGCTCAGCTGGGGGTGATAATATTTTATCCAGTCTCCTTGGTATCGCTTCCAGGGTGTCAGGAGCCTTCCATGCGCACTGGACTATGAGTTGAATGAACTCATCAGCCAGCAGGGTGACTCAGGAGGTAGGGGGTTGGGCAAGCAAAGCCTGCAGGAATACAGATTCCTCAGAGGAAGGATTAGAGGACTTCTAGTCACCCCTCTGTCTAAGGATCTCAAGGATGTCACCAAAGGACACCTCATCAGAGGGTGACAGTGGGGACCCTTCCCCATCATCAAAATCCATATCTTCAGTCAACAATTCCTCAGTGGAGTCCATGTGCTTCCTCTTGCACGATGCTTTGTGGGGTACTTCCTCAGTGGGAGGTTCTGGAGAAGACTGCAAAGAGGGGGTCTCCTGAGGAGGAGAAACTTGAGGCACTTGTGCCTGGTGTCAAGTGGCTGTGGCTTGTGACAGTTGTGGTGCAGAGGGGGGAGAGGACTCCAACATGTCAGGTTTGTCAGTGGATGCAAGCTCCCTCTCCATGGCCTGGAAGGCTGGCCCTCCCAAGGTGGGATGGGAGCCCAGAACAAGCACGACAACCTCAGAACCAGAGTAACATACCACCCCAATGAGTCGACCCCCAGACCAGGAGTTTCAAGAGGACTGTGAGCTGTGAGAGAGAGAGAGAGGATTCCTGGAGAGTGCCATAGAAAAAATTGGCATGGAACCAGGAGTGCCCTCCCCCATGGCACAGCCACTGGCCTGAGAAGAGCCTGATGTCCAGTGCACCGAGGGCCGCAAGGATGACTCCGGTTCCAAAGTGAGATCAACTATTGAAGTTGGAGGAAGGGAAGCTGCTGTCGGAGAAATAGGCTTCGAAACTTGGGTAGAAGTCAAAGGTGGAGTGCACATTGGAGTTTGAGGAGATATACATTCACCTGAAGGAGGGAATGTGGACTTCAACGGGTGAGAGAGACCTCTGGCCACAAGCAGCTGGTCGACAATTCGCAACACATCTTGCTCAGAGCAGCTCTTGGTTGACCTCATAGAGAAAGCTGATGGTGATTCTGGGCTTTTGAGAGGAAAGACTGTATTGACTACCAGCGAATGGATCCAACTAAGGAGAATACTTGGTCCTTGCTAATTCAAGAGGTACAGAGCCTGGAACCGAGGACATCTGCACCAAAGAAAATGGTGTGGAAGTAGTCTGAGCCGACGACATCAGCACCATAGAAATTGAAGGTGTCTGCACTGTAAAGGGAAAAGTCTGCCCCGATGGCTACGGTGCCATTGAAGAAAGTGTCTGCACCAATAATAAGGATGGTGCAGAAAAGGACTGCACCGAAGAACATGTCGGTACCGAAAATGTCTGCACCGTAGAGGACAGAAAAGCCATACTCAGAGCTGAAGGGGATTGTACCAATAGTGCTGAAGGGGACTGTGCCTGCATGGACGGTGCTGGTAAGGGCTGTGATGGAACTGTTGGAGCCATAGATGTCTGCACTGGGAACTCCGGTGCCAGTGTCGATAAGGAAGACATGGCTGGAGCCAGAATCATTTGGGATGGTGCCAAGCCTGGAGCCGACAGGGTCACAGGTGGCAGTGCCAAAGTAGTAATCAATTTCACCTTCTTATGAGTCGACTCCCTATGAAATGCAGAGGGAGAAGGAGAAGAAGGAAGCGACCTCAAGGAGGAAGAGGAAGAACACCTCTTACGGGGTTTAACAGGAGGGGATACACCCTCTGACCCAGAAATAGTTTCAGAGAAAGGAGATTTGAGACAACCTTTCAATATTCATTTATTCTTCCTCTCGTTAAGAGTCCTGGTGGAAACATTTTTGAAAATCACACACAGGGCATCCAGAGTAAGGTGGGAGACATTCAGACAGTAGACACATAAGTCATGGCCATCGGAAAGTGGTAACTTACGGCCACAGTCCTTATACTGTTTAAAACCAATGCTATTTTTCTTATCCAATATAATGATGTGGAGAAGAAGAACAGTACCAAAAGGAAGAGGAAAGGCTACCCAAAAAGGCAAGAAGAGAAAAGGAAGGATTACCAATGATGGTAAAGAAGAATTACCTCAGAGGTAAGAAAAAGGTAATAAAGTGAAAAAGACTAAAGGGAGAGAGTCTAAAGTATACGATTGGGTAGGAAAATGTTAGTAAAAACTATTTGAAAAACTTTAAAGTAAGAACAATGTATAAATCTTTCAAAAAATTAGCTGAGAGAGTGGCTTGACACTGCTGTACAGCAATGTGGCAAACTAGATCTGAGGTAACAGGGAGCAGAGCATTTTGGGTAGGACCTTGGCTTGATAGTATTTGGCTGACGTGAGCTTGATATTTGGCAGGCTCAGTTCCGGGGACGGACCCGATAACCTATCAGTAAGGAATGAACGAAGATTAACAACATCAGATTAGTTCTTTCTCCCATAGCTTTTACAAAACTATTTAAATAATGGACATGTCCTTCTCTTGTGTCTATAATCACACCTAGTACAAGAGTTTTAATTTTGAATGTGTCGTATATTCATTACACCTCCAGGCTTTATTTCTCATTGCTATCATTTTACAGTAAATTTCACCTCAGGCTGGATTGTTACCTTAGTATTTGGCTCACATTTTATCCTACACACATTTACTTTGTTGTATTCTTGGTTTTTTTTCTACTTGCAATCTGCTTTTTGTCTTCTTTAGGTAAATTTACATATTTTATTCGCACACATAAAGTTTAGTCTACATGTATATGCCACTAAGCTGGCATGTATAATATATTTGCAAAGCATTTTTAGCATATTCTGTTATGTGCAAATATACTGTTTCACAACAATTTATATGTTTTCCTTCAAATAATACAGTATTACAGTCATCATTTTCTGCTTTATGCATATTCAACATGCAAAATCAGCTTATTAATATTCACTTTTGTGGGTTTGGCAATGCTCTGCTAATACAAATCTTTTTCTTTGGTGAAGCTCCAGCTCCATCACTTGTTTATGAAATAATGTTTTTTGCACTACAGCTTCCAATGGGTAGAGCCTAAGCTTTTTAATAGAATCAAATTATGTTGTCACATTTCAAACAAATGTTCAGATCTCTAGAACAACAGAGTTTTCTAAAGAAGTGTAAATGCAAAACTCTTCAGCACAAACTGTTTTCAAAGTGGTATTATTCTTTAGGTTCTAATTCTTTAACTGGATTTTATAAATCACAATAAACACAGCAATGATATAGTTTGTAATAATTTGTAAACAACTAAGAACATCAAGTTATGCACATACTGTTGAAACCTTTTCTTCATCCATCTGAGGGCTTTCATATGATGGTAAGCAGCTATGTCTGAGCAACATGGTTGTCATGATACTTAGAAAAATACAAAATTAATGATATGACAGAATATTATTTGAGCGATTAATATATCTTTACCTGCACTAGACAGAAGTCAAATTGTGTTGTGTTTTTGAATTGATTTTGGAATTATTAATGCAAATATGAAAAAGCAATATATGACACCTAGAGGTGTCAGTAACATGTAACTGCAGAAGCACCTGGAGGCATCACTCAGCTGTAATGAGTTAAGAGCTTGAGTTGAAAAATAACAAAAATTGTGGAATCATAGCACAGCAGTAGGGGCTTTCTGGGCTGAGCTTTAGATTTGGTAGCTGAACAGTCAAACTCGGGAAGAAAAGAATGTTTATTTGCTTCCCATACTCTTTTCTTTAAGCAAAGTTCATTAAATACAAATGCCTACACGAGCAGCAGTTTACTATCCCAATGTGCAGACCAGCACTGATTTGCATGCTGTGGATGTAACTGTGATTGATAGACATGCAATTTAGCCGATATTTAGGTCTTTCTTCATCGGGGCTAACATGTCTCTGAATTGCCAAATACTGTATAGCTGGAGCAGGGTCTTTTTAGCATGAGTTGCACATGACTCTTGATGAATTCCCAGCAGGGATATGTTGTTAGTACATGTACGTATAAGTAATATTTATTTTTGAATGCTGACTTACATATAGTAGTTATTTTTATTCATAATCATTACTGACCTTTTTCTTCATTTTTAACAATGTTATGTTTTCATCTGATTTTGCTCAGACTGTATTTATATCTATCAATCTATATAGATAGATGTAAACAGATATAGTGGCTACTTGTCAGGATTGGTTCTTCACAGACAGGAAAAACTGTATATATTTGCATTTTAATTGTAGGCAAACTGTGAGGTGTGAACTGTGACCACCCCTGAAGAAGTTTACCACAAGATGTAAATGAAAGTGCTCATTAAAATTTTCCAGTGTGATCTATGTCTTGGATTACTGTTTGTTCATTTTTGAAAAGTAACCATTAGCAGTTACTTAGGCTGATTAAAACTATGCTTATTCTTATTCTATTCTAAATGAAAAACCACACAAGTACAACGATAAACGAACGCAAATGCAATGTTCAATCAGAAATCCAAGAGCGAACCACTATATAATCAGCCAGCAAAATGTATTCATAAAGCAATCACAAAAAAAGTGAATGGTTAGTGCTTTCATATAAGTAAATGTTATACTTCATCAGACATTATTTTGAAACTCTCCACACCTTATAAACACTCTTAATCATGATGTAATTTCCTGTCACGAATTAATTAACAAAATGTATAATCTAAACAAACATTTAAAAGGACTAATTTAAAAAGGTCATGCCCTAATAATGCTAAATTATTCCACTAAATTACTATAAATATCAAATCTATAAAAAATGTATATGTATATTTAAAACCACTAAACATTCTAAAAATTGCATATTATCTTACATGTAATAAATATAATAAGATAAATAAATATTCGATATATTAATATGTCAAAAATATGGAAGCATATGGTAATAGAAAATAAATAATTAATTATAAATACAAACTACTTAGTTCCTATATCTATGCACTTATATCTAAATATTCATATATTTCTACTAATTTTATTTCTTTTAAGCGCCTTCAACTTAAGAGTTGGGGCTATGGAACTACGTTCGTTAATTCCTGGCCAACTATCTGCTTGTAGTCTTACTTGCCATTCCAATTCTTTTAATTCTGAAAACAAGCCTCATGGTTTCTTATCATCCATATCTACATGGTCTATAATAGTATAAGTAAACTGGTGTCCAGGATAACTAATGGAATGTTTGGCTAAAGCATTATTTAAGTTAGATTTCTTAATGGCATATTCATGCTCATATATTCATTGGGAAAATTTCCTTTCTGTTTTCCCTATGTAATAAGCTGAGCATGACTTACATGTACCTAAATATACTACAGCCTTCATTTCACAATTATATTTCATTTTATAACATATTTTCTCCCTCTTATAATAAACATGGTATTAACTTGTATTGTGTGGCACCATTTACAAAACCCACATTTTTTCATACCATACATACTGTCATATTTATGTCCTTCTTTACATTTTAAAAGATCTTTTAAATTCTTTCCCCTCTTATTCACTATAAGTGGTTTTACACCAAATAAATTCCTAAAATCTTCCTCTTCACTTAAAACTCTATCCCTCCAGCATGTCCTATTTATCATTGTGGTGAGGTTTAGCTCCCTAGAGCATGTGGCTCTTGGGGTTTTGTTTTTTTTTAGGTGGAGCATATCCATCAGTTCTGGGTTGGACATGGCCTTGTATGTCAGGCAGAGATCACTTCTGAGTAAGCGGTGTGCAACCAAGTACAGCTGAAGTTTCTTCAGTCGGGCTGCATAGGGCATATGTTTGAGGCCAGTAATCCTCTTGGTGAGGTAATTCAGTGGTCTTTCCAGCTGTTGCAGGTATCTTGTAAGGTACATTCCAAATGGGGCATTGTACTCTATGATGGGTCTGATGAGTGATGAGTAGAGGGGCACAATAACCTCTTTTGTTCTAGATGCGGACCCTCTTGTGATTAGGTGGGCCATATAGAAGGATTTTCTAACCACCTTGGCAATATGATTATCAAAAGAGAGATTGCTATCTACTTGGGTCCCCAGATCCCTTATTACATTTTCTGTATTTAGGGGACTACCACAAATGTGGTAGTTTATGGGTACTTTGTTTTTTCCAGAGGGGATGACTATGCACTTTTTGGCATTTAGCTTGAGGCCATGATTTTGACACCAGGTATCCGTCTCAGTGAGACACTTCTGAAGGATGTCTGTATCAGCTGGAGAGTCAATTATGGCCCCCAGTTTGCAGTCATCTGTGAACTTGGTCAGCTATAGTCCTTCTGTGCTTGCTTGTACCTCTCAGAAGTGTATATACCAAACAGGAGGGGTCCCAGGACTGAGCCCTGGAGGACACCACTTGTAACTGGTTTAGAGTCAGACCTAGAGCCTGCAACTCTCACCGTGTGGGTTCTATCCGTGAACCAATTGGTAACCCATCTTGTGACATAGGGGTTTATGTTTGGGCTGGTGAACTTATCTATAATACCAGAATGGGGAATGGTGTTGAAAGCCTTTGCAAGGTCTAGGTAGGCTGTATAGACCTCCCTTCTCTCATCTAAAGCCTTAGTAACTGTCTCAAAGAAGTCCACCAGGTTTAAGAGGCATGATCTGCCCTTAACAAAGCAAAACTGGGTAGGGTCCAATGTTTGAAGGTTCCCAGTGTCTCTGTTAATGAATTCCATGATGATGCATTCCATAGTCTTGCAGACCAGGCTAGTCAGGCTTATAGGGCGATAGTTCCCGGGGTCCGTTGTGGCTCCACCTTTGAGGAGGAGGATAACTGTTGCTGTGCGCCACTCTATGGGTACTTAGCCTGTAGAGAGGCTGAGTTTGAACAGTGTGTTTAGGTGAGGGGTTAGTTCATTTTGGAGCTCATGTAAGACACAACCTGGGACACTGTCTGGTCCCATTGAAGCTGTATTTTTGGCTTTGGATAGGGCTGATTTAACCTGTGTGTCAGTGATTGCTGGGGCACTGCATTCTTCTGGTATGGTTATGGGCCCTTTAGTGGGTGAGAGGGGGGTGAAGTTGGTACTAAACCTGTCTGCCAGAATGTTGGCAATATCAGTCGGTTCAGTGTATTTTTTGCCATTCTGCACTAACTCAGAGCAGATCTGAGAGTTTCCACTTAGGTTCTTGACATAGCTAAAGAATGCTTTGTGGTTATCTTTGGAGTCCTTGGCAATTTTTCTTTTGAAGCTAGCTTTGGATGATTTTATGAGGGATCATAGTTTCTTGCTCATACTGATCAGAGATGTCTTTCCTTCTTGGGATTTTACTCTTTTTTGCACTAGTTTCCTCCTTCTGTTGTATAGCTTGTTTATGGCAGGGGTCCACCAGACTGGTTTCCTTTGCTTGGAGGAGTGAGTCTTGGTTTTGCTTGGGACAGCATGGTCCATGCATTCTTGCAGGTGCTCATAGAGTGACTTTATAAGGGTTTCAGCAGCTTGGACAGCATTGTCCTTTAGCATGGGGGCTGTGAACCTTTCCACCTCAGTCTTAAGTAATGTGAAGTTTGCTTTTGAAAAGTTTTTCACAGTGGTTTCCTTGATTGGGGGTGGGGGTGGAATGTGGATATCCAGAGTGATTAGTCTATGGTCTGATCTAACCAGCGAGGGTTTGACCTCGGGTGTAGAACACCGGTCGCCCATGTTGGTGATGACCGGGTCCAATATGTTGTCACCTCTGGTGAGAGTGTTGACCAGTTGATCCAGGCAGTTCGAGTTTATAAATTCTAGGAAGCATTGGGCAAGGGAGTTAGTACTTGAGTAGTTCTCCCAGTTAATGTTTGGGTAATTGAAATCACCCAATATTAGGGCATTTGGTAGGACCAACATATTTTCCAGTGTCTCCAGAAACATGGAATGGAGGTCCTGGGTCATGGTGGGTGATCTGTAGCAAGCTGCAATTTGAATTGCAGTTTTGCCCATTGTTAGTTGCACATGGATGATCTCTGAGGCATTGTGCTGTGCCACTAACCTGGAGGTGTGGGTATCCTTGATGAATATAGATACACTCCCACCTTTTGTGTTTTGGTCCGGATTTTGTGGCCAAAAAGTATGGTATGAGTTATAACCTGGTAGTTCTGGGGTGCTCTCTGGAGCCTTAAACCAGGTTTCTGTTACTGCACAGATATTGATGTTTTCCATAGTGAGGAGTGCCTTGAGTGCATGCATTTTGAGGTTTAGACTTCTGGCGTTGAGTAGCCTTACCCTCAGTTTTTGGTTAGTTGTGCTATTTATGGTGGTGGGTTTGTCTTTTGAGCCTTGCCTAAAAAAGGTACTATGGGGGTGGCAAAAGCCTTGGTCAGTATTTGAAAGCCTAAGGGTGACAGGTGCAAGCCATCTCTTGCAAAGCAATGTGGCTTATCGAGCATGTCATTCCAGGTGGACAGATACTGGATCCCCTTTGAATGACACCAGAAACTTAGCCAATTGTTGAAATTGATCATTTTTTCTTTATACTGTGGTATCATTCCTGGTGAGGGCAGGATGCTAGTCAGGGTCAGGGTCAGGGTCATATTTGGCCTGGGCTACGTGATCAGAGAGCTCTTACATGTCTCTTTTCATATAGTCCAGGGAGGTACGTATCAGGTTATTCACACCAACATGGACAATGACAGAGTCATATTTGTACTTGTTCTGGAGTGACCTGAGTGCTTGTGTTATGTGGCGGATCCTGGCGCTCGACAGGCAGCTAACTGTAACCTTCTCCTTCTCCAGCCTAGTTAGTGGGACATCAGTGTGCCTGACTATAGAGTCACCTGTTACTAGTGTGTTGGGTATGTTATTTTGCCTTAAGTGCTGTGATTGTGTGGCACACTGATTATGTGTGAGTTTTCAGTGTTTTGGGTTTTCAGTGTTTTAGGCTTTAGATGTTTTGGTCTCAGTGTTAAGAAATTCAATGTTATGAAATTTCAATGTTATGAAGTAGACCCCTCTGTACACAGATTTTCAGGATATGCTTAGAAAGGGTTTATAACTGGTCAATATTGGTACTTCTGTCCTGTAACAATTCAGGACAGTTCGAGCTATTTCTTCTTCTTCTTCTTCTTTCGGCTTTTCCCGGTTAGGGGTCACCACAGCAGATCACCTGTCCGCTCATGATTGGCAGTGGAGTTTTACAGAGTTGAGTTGCCAGCCCAGCCCCCAACCTTCCACGGAAGGCACACACACATGCACATACCCAATCCACCTACAGCATGTCTTTGGGATGTGGGAGTTAACCGGAGCACCCAGAGGAAACCCACTCGACCACAGGGAGGACATGTAGACTCCACACAGAAGGCACTTCTGCCAAGGATCAAACTGGAGAACCTCTTGCTGTGAGGCAGCAACGCTAACCGCTGCACCACCGTGGCTGCCCCCACCACCGAGTTTGAGCTATTGCTACCATTTAGATATTTAAAGATTGACTTATTTTAGAGGTAAATAGTAAATTATTGTCAGGTTTTGATAGTGTTGACTACCTGGTGGCAGAATATCATAGTTTGTGAATGAAGGAGTTGGTGTAGTGGAATTACTATTTACACCATACTGAAATTATTGTGTGTGTGAGTGTGTGTAAAAAATAGTTCAGGTCAAGTTTCAATTACTGTAGATATAACTGCACTGAAAGGCACCAGACTCGTCCACAGGAGCAAGTGATTATAATTCTGATTTGTAGCTGGGCAGTGTTGACCTTTTCTAGCTGTTGTAGTACTTTGCTGTCCTCCATTACAACAGTGTACATTTACCATATACTCTTAAGGCTAATTGCCCTTTCCATTCTAATGGGTACAGGTGTTGAAGGTCAATCCCCATACTGCTGGTTCTATTGCACATTGAAATACTGATGACACTGGAAGGTTAGTTAGGAATCATAGCCCCTGTCTATCATATTCAGAATGAAATATTTGAATTTTTAATGGTATCAGCAAATTATTGTTCGGTTTTGCCTCACTTTCATGGAAACTATTTGAAGCACTCTCATTTGTAATTTTCAACACATTTATAAAAAAAGAAGTTATGTCTTACCATAATGTTCCATCTGTGTTGTTGATCTTCGTTCATTCCTTACTGATTGATTATCGGTTCCATCCTCAGAACCGAGCCGGCCAAATATCAAGCCCGTGTCAACCAAAAACTCTTGAGCCAAGGTCCTACCCAGAATGCTCTGCTCCTTGTTACCTCAGATTGAGTTTGCAAGTTGATAGATAAAAGTAGAGGCTACCTCTGGTAATAACAGACCTACAATAAAGGAGTATATGAGATCAACCAGTACCTCCGGATGGGGGACGGAGGGTGGGAAGTAATGAATGAGTGAAGATCAAAAACACAGATGGAATGTTATGGTAAGACATAACTTCTTTATCTGATGTTGTTAATGTATTTCATTCCTTACTGATGGGCCAGAGTCCCCAGCTACCTGTATCCCTGGGTGGCCTTCATGGAAGGACATTCCTGAGCACAATGGAGCCAAAAGAAGCTCTACCTCTGGAGGCCAAGTCCAATTTGTAATGAAGAATAAAGGTATGAAGTCTGGCCCAAGTCACAGCTGAGCAAATATCATTGAGGGAAGATGTACCATGGAAATCTGCTGAAGTTGCCATATATCTTATAGAATGTGCTTTCACTCTGTGAGGCAAAGTGACGTTGTTTTTGTTGTAGATAAAGGTAATACAATTTCTCAACCATGAAGCCAATGTAACTTTTGAGACATGATGACCTCATCTAGATCCAGAAAAGGCCAGAAACAGTTGGTCTGATTTACTGGTAGATTTTGTTCTGTCCAGATAAAAATGTAATTGTCTATGAAATCCAAGGACTGCAGGCAATACTCTCTCTTGTTAAAATGGTTAGAAAAGAACACTGGGAGATCAGTAGATCAGTTGGTAGACCGCTCTGACACTACTTTTGGTAAAAAGGAAGAATTAGTTCTCAGTGATACCCTATCCTTGTGGAAAATAAGATAGGGAGGTTTAATGCATAAGGCTTGAAGTTCTGACAGGCATCTAGTCGATGTGATAGCAATCAGAAACAAAGTTTTCCAAGAGAGATATTTCACATCACATGTAGATGCAATTTCAAAGTGGGGGGGGGGCTGTTAGAGCTTGCAGAACCAATGCCAAATCCCAAGGTTGTACCAGTTCTCTAAAGGGAGGTTTTAGGTGGATAACCCCCTTTAAGAAAGTTTTACAGAGTCTATGTGACATAAGTGAAGAATCCTGAAAACCAATGTGGAAATTTGAGATGGCAGCTAAATGCACACGAATAGTAGACGCAGACACCCCAGAGTAGAAAAGATGTGATAAGTAATCCAAAACCACCAAAACTGGGGCTGACAAGGGGTCTAATTGTTTATTCACTGCCCATGGAGAGAACCTTTACCATTTATTAAGATAGATTAGTCTGGTGGATGATTTATGAGATGCAATAAGAATATTGCGCACAGGGGATGAGAGGTTTTCCTGCCTGGCAATCATTTGGAGTGGAGAAACCAAGCTGTCAGTTTCAAGGTTGTTAGATTTGGATGAGTCAGACCCTGTGGATGGGAGATCAACGTTGGGGATGGATTGAGGATCCACAGTTGATCTAGCAGGTGAGGTCAGAGAAAGGGAAACCAGACTTGTTGAGGCCAATATGGAGCAATGAGGATCACTTTGCTCTTCAACTGTCGTGCTTTCTTCAAAAACTGGGTGATGAGGGGAAGAGGAGGATAAGCATAAAGTAGACCCAAGGGCGAAGCATGGACTAGAGCATCTCTCAGTGACTGTACCTGAGGGGGGGATCAGGGCAAAATACTTGCTACACTTGTAGTTAGTTGGGGAGGCAGATAGGTCGCAGCAAGGTTGGCCCCAGCGGTTGAAGATACTTGCCGCTATCATAGGATTGCGGGACCACTCATGAGGTTGCAGAATGCACCTGCTCAATTTGTCCGCTATCAGGGAGCTCCTGGGAATGTGCATTGCAATTAGAAAGCGGTTGGAAGCTATCACCCATTGCCATATTCTCAAGGCCTTGCGGTATAATGGGTAAGATCTGGTGCCCCCTTGTTTGTTGATGTACCAGACTACTGACATGTTGTCTGACTGGATCACAATAGTCCCTGATGGAAGGATGGAATGAAATGCTTGATGCTAATAGCACTGCCCTCAGTTCCAGGACATTGATATGTAAAAAGGCCTCTGTCTCTGACCAGGTGCCTAGGACCAAGTTTCCCTGACATAGCCCCCTCACCCCATCAGGGAGGCATCCGTGGTCACTGTGGCTATTGGTTGATGGTGGCTGAAGGGTCGAGACCATTGTTGGGGATTTTGAGACGTCTACCAGAGTAAATCTTGCTTGCATCTCTGAGTTACACTTATCTGAAAAGACAGAGGATGTTGTAGAGGGTACCACTGAGTGAGAAGTAGCCACTGAAAGAGCCACATGAGGAATCTGGTTAGAGGAACAATGGCGATCGAGGCTGCCATTGACTCCAAGAGTTGGAGTTTAGATCAAGTGGGAGATTTGTGGTGACAGAGCAGTGATTGAACCTGTTGCCTTATTCTTTGAAGCCTGTGGTCTGGAAGAGATGCTGTGCAATTTCTCATGTCCAACAGAACCCCTATGAATTCTAGAGACTGAGCTGGGGTCATGTTGGACTTCTCCCAATTGATAGTGATTCCCAGGCTTTGTGCTGTGAGGAGAGTGTAGTAGAGGGCTTCTTCCAGTAGACACTTGTTGGGGGTGGTGAGGAGCCAGTTGTCTATATATGGAAATGCCTGGAATCCTTGAAGTTGCAAGTGAGCGCTAACCACTGCCATGAATTTGGTGAACACTCTGGGGGCTGTAGAGAGACCAAAGGGCAGAGCTCAAAATTGGTAGAGAGTGGCTCCTATGCAGAAGTGGAGGTATCTTCTTGAGCATTTGCCCATTTTTATGTGGTAATACACATCTTGAAAATCTACAGAGCACATCCAATCATCTTCTTCCAGAAGAAGAAGGATAGACTGAAATGGGACCATTTGGAATTTCTCTGTTTTTATAAATTTGTTCAGTGTGCTGAGATCCAGAATTGGACTCCAGTCCTCTCTCTTTTTTTGGCACTAAAAAGAACCTTGAGCAAAAAATGGGAACTATCTGATCTGGGCGGACCATCTGGATGAATCTTTTTTGTGGCAGCTTTTGGATTTCGTATACTGCTGCTTCCCTTTGACTGGGTGGAACGTCGGGTAATACTCTGGAGGAGATTGGACAAAGAAGGAAGGGAATGTGATAGCCTTTGGATATTATCTGTTGTACCCAAGAGTCATTGGTTTTATTTTGCCAGGCAGCAAGGTACAAGGAAAAATAACCCCTGACCGCTTCCAGAGGTGAGCAGTCGGGCAACACTTCAGGAGCACTGATAGGGTTGGCCAGAGAAGGAATCTCTGGAACCCCAGTTTTGCAGACCTCCTCTGCCCTGAAAGGGGCATCTTACATTTGAGTTTCCCCCTCTGCTCTAGGGGAGAACTTGGCTTGGCACGTGCATCCTAGAAAGAGCCCTGTGATTTCCTGTGCCACATCTTCATGCTCCTCTGATTTCTGGAGTGGAATCGTTGAGGAGTGGAGTGTCTGACACCAACAGCAGACAGGGTCTTGCCATCTTGTTCGCACCTTGCCAGTGTATCTTTCACTTTAGGACCAAACAAAAAAGCAGCCTTGGTAGGGGTATTCATGAAGGAAGCCTTAAAGGAGTCTGTGAAGTTGCAAAGGTGCATCCAGGCATGTCATCTGGTGACTATACCTGAACCTGCCGCTCTAGCTGCTCCTTCCATTGCATGAGAAATAACACACATGGAAGAGTTGGAAATGGACTTTAGTGTGACTATCTGAGAAGCCACATTGTCACAGACCTAGTCAGAAACAGCTCCTGCCAAGGTTTCAGAGAGCTGGTTGATAAGATCCCTCTGAAGCCTGGTAAAGCGTGCCAAATAGTTCAAAGACCTTACGGCAACGGTTGATGAAGCAAACACATGCTTCCCTAGTCTGTCTATCACCTGGGACTCCTTGTTGGGTGGATGGACAGTTTGGCTCTCTTCTGCCAAATTCTTGTTAGATGCAACCATCAATACCATAGCATCTACTGGAAGACCTCATGACCAATGTGAGTGCTCAGCTGAGGGCAATAATATTTTATCTGGTCTCCTTGGTATCACTTCCAGGGTGTCAGGAGCCTTCCATGCGCACTGGACTATGAGTTGAATGAACTCAGCAGCCAGCAGGGTGACCCAGGAGGTAGGGGGTTGGGTAAGAAAAGCCTGCAGGAATACAGGTTCCTCAGAGGAAGGATTAGAGGACTTCCAGTCACCCCTCTGTCTAAGGATCTCAAGGATGTCACCAAAGGACACCTCATCAGAGGGTGACTGTGGGGACCCTTCCCCATCATCAAAATCCATATCTTCAGTCAATGATTCCTCAGTGGAGTCCATGTGCTTCCTCTTGCATGATGCTTTGTGGGGTACTTCCTCAGTGGGAGGTTCTGGAGAAGACTGCAAAGAGGGGGTCTCCTGAGGAGGAGAAACCTGAGGCACTTGTGCCTGGTTTCCCGTGGTTGTGGCTTGTGACAGTTGTGGCACAGAGGGGGGAGAGGACTCCAACATGTGAGGTTTGTCAACAGAGGCAAGCACCCTCTCCATGGCCTGGAAGGCCAGCCCGCCCAAGGAGGGATGGGAGCCCGGAACGAGCACGAGAACCTCAGAACCGGAGTCACACCCCACCCCACCCCACTGTGTGGACCCCCAGACCAGGAGTCTCAAGAGGACTATGAGCCGTGAGAGAGAGAGGATTCTTGGAGGGTGCCATAGAAAAAATTGGCATGGAACCAGGAATGCCCTCCCCCAAGGCACAGCCACTGGCCTGAGAAGATCCTGATGTCCAGTGCACCGAGAGCCACAAGGATGACTCCGGTTCCAAAGTGAGATCCACTATTGGAGTTGGAGGAAGGGAATCTGCTGTCAGAGTAACAGGCTTCAAAACTTGGGTAGAAGTCAAAGGAGGAGTGTAAGTTGGAGTTTGAGGAGATATACATTCATCTGAAGGAGGGAATGTGGACTTCAACGGGTGAGAGAGACCTCTGGCCACAAGCAGCTGGTCAACAATTCACAACACATCTTGCTCAGAGCAGCTCTTGGTTGACCTCATAGAGAAAGCTGATAGTGATTCTTGCCTTTCGAGAGGAAAGACTGTATGGACTACCAGCGAATGGATCCAAGGAAGGAGAATACTTGGTCCTTGCTAATTCAAGAGGTGCTGAGCCTGGAACCGAGGACATCTGCACCAAAGAAAATGGTGTGGAAGTAGTCTGCGCCGATGACATCAGCGCCATAGAAGTTGAAGGTGTCTGCACTGTAAAGGGAAAAGTCTGCCCCAATGGGTATGGTGCCATTGAAGAAAGTGTCTGCACCAGTAATAAGGACGGTGCAGAAAAGGACTGCACCGAAGAACATGTCGGTACCGAAAATGTCTGCGCCATAGAGGACAGAAAAGCCATACTCGAAGCTGAAGGGGATTGTACCAATGGTGCTGAAGGGGACTGTGCCTGCATGGACGGTGCTGGTAAGGGCAGTGATGGAACTGTGGGAGCCATAGATGTCTGCACTGGGAACTCCGGTGCCAGTGTCAATAAGGAAGACATGGCTGGAGCAAGAATCATTTGGGATGATGTTAAGCCTGGAGCCGACAGGGTCACAGGTGGCAGTGCCAAAGTAGTAATCAATTTCACCTTCTTATGAGTCGACTCCCTATGAAATCCAGAGGGAGGAGAAGGAAGCGACCTCGATGAGGAAGAGGAAGAACACCTCTTACAGGGTTTAACAGGAGGGGATGCACCCTCTTACCCAGAAATAGTTTCAGAGAAAGGAGATTTGAGACAACCTTTCAATATTAATTTATTCTTCCTCTTGGTAAGAGTCCTGGTGGAAACATTTTTAAAAATCACACACAGGGGATCCAGAGTAAGGTGGGAGACATTCAGACAGTAGACACATAAGTCATGGCCATCGGAAATGGTAACTTACGGCCACAGTCCTTACAGAGTTTAAAAGCAATGTATTTTCTTATCCAATATAATGATGTGGAGAAGAAGAACAGTACCAAAAGGAAGAGGAAAGGCTACCCAAAAGGGTAAGAAGAGAAAAGGAAGGATTACCAATGATGGTAAAGAAGATTTACCTCAGAGGTAAGAAAAAGGTAATAAAGTGAAAAAGACTAAAGGGAGAGAGTCTAAAGTATACGATTGGGTAGGAAAATGTTAGTAAAAACTATTTGAAAAACTTTAAAGTAAGAACAATGTAAAAAACTTTCAAAAAATTAGACAGTTAGCTGAGAGAGTGGCTTGACATGGCTGTACAGCAATGTGGCAAACTAGATCTGAGGTAACAGGGAGCAGAGCATTTTGGGTAGGACCTTGGCTCGAGAGTTTTTGGCTGACACGAGCTTGATATTAGACAGGCTCAGTTCCGAGGATGGATCCGATAACCTATCAGTAAGGAATGAATGAAGATTAACATCAGATTAGTTCTTTCTCCCATAGCTTTTACAAAACTGTTTAAATGATGGACATGTCCTTCTCTTATGTTTATAATCACACCTAGTACAAGAGTTTTAATTCTGAATGTGTCGTATTTTCATTACAAATCCTGGCTTTATTTCTCATTGCTATCATTTTACAGTAAATTTCACCTCAGGCTGGATTGTTACCTTAGTATTTGGCTCACATTTTATCCTACACACATTTACTTTGTTGTATTCTTGTTTTTTTTTTCTACTTGCAATCTGTTTTTTGTCTTCTTTAGGCAAATTTACATATTTTATTCGCACACATAAAGTTTAGTCTACATGTATATGCCACTAAGCTGGCATGTATATTTGCAAAGCATTTTTAGCATATTTTGTTATGTGCAAATATACTGTTTCACAACAATGTATATGTTTTCCTTCAAATAATACAGTATTACAGTCATCATTTTCTGCTTTATGCATATTCAACATGCAAAATCAGCTTATTAATATTCACTTTTGTGGGTTTGGCAATGTTCTGCTAATACAAATCTTTTTCTTTGGTGAAGCTCCAACTCCATCATTTGTTTATGAAATAACGTTTTTTGCACTACAGCTTCCAATGGGTAGAGCCTAAGCTTTTTAATAGAATCAAATTATGTTGTCACATTTCAAACAAATGTTCAGATCTCTAGAACAACAGAGTTTTCTAAAGAAGTGTAAATGGAAAACTCTTCAGCACAAACTGTTTTCAAAGTGGTATTATTCTTTAGGTTCTAATTCTTTAACTGGATTTTATAAATCACAATAAACACAGCAATGATATAGTTTGTAATAATTTGTAAACAACTAAGAACATCAAGTCATGCCCATACTGTTTAAAGCCTTTTCTTCATCCATCTGAGGGCTTTCATATGATGATAAGCAATTAATATATCTTTACCTGCACTAGACAGAAGTCAAATATCACTATGTTGTGTTTTTGAATTGCTTTTGGAATTATTAATGCAAATATGAACAAGCAATATTTGACACCTAGAGGTGTCAGTAGGATGTAACTGCAGAAGCACCTGGAGGCATCACTCAGCTGTAATGAGTTAAGAGCTTGAGTTGAAAAATAACAAAAACTGTGGAATCACAGCACAGCAGTAGGGGCTTCCTGGGCTGAGCTTTCGATTTGGTAGCTGAACAGTCAAACTCGGGAAGAAAAGAATGTTTATTTGCTTCCCATACTCTTTTCTTTAAGCAAAGTTCATTAATTACAAATGCCTACATGAGCAGCAGTTTACTATCCCAATGTGCAGACCAGCACTGATTTGCACGCTGTGGATGTAACCGTGATTGATAGACATGCAATTTAGCCGATATTTAGATCTTTTTTCATCGGGGCTAACATGTCTCTGAATTGCCAAATACTGTATAGCTGGAGCAGTGTCTTTTTAGCATGAGTTGCACACGACTCTTGATGTTATGTTTTCATCTGATTTTGCTCAGACTGTATTTATATCTATCAATTTATATAGATAGATATAGACAGATATGGTGGCTACTTGTCAGGACTGGTTCTTCACAGACAGGAAAAACTATATATTTGCATTTTAATTGTACTGGCCAAATATTTTTTTTAGGCAAACTGTGAGGTGTGAAATGCGACCACCTCTGAAGAAGTTTACCACAAGATGTAAATGAAAGTGCTCATTAAAATTTTCCAGTGTGATCTAGGTCTTGGATTACTGTTTGTGCATTTTTGAAAAGTAACCATTAGCAGTTACTTAGGCTGATTAAAACTATGCTTATTCTTATTCTATTCTAAATGAAAAACCACACAAGTACAACGATAAATGAACACAAATGCAACGTTCAACCAGAAATCCAGGAGCGAACCACCATATAATCAGCCAGCAAAATGTATTCATAAAGCAATCACAAAAAAAGTGAATGGTTAGTGCTTTCATATAAGTAAATGTTATATACTTCATCAGACATTCTTTTAAAACTCTCCACACCTTATAAACACTCTCAGTCATGATGTCATTTCTTGTCATGAATTAATTAACAAAATGAATAATCTAAACAAACATTTAAAAAGACAAATTTAAAAAGTCATGCCCTAATCATGCTAAATTATTCCATTAAATTACAATAAATACCAAATCTATAAAAAATGTATATGTATATTTAAAACCAGTAAACATTCTAAAAATTTCATATTATCTTAAATGTAATAAATATAACAAGATAAATAAATATTCGATATATTAATATGTCAAAAATATATAAGCGTATAGTAATAGAAAATAAATAATTAATTATAAATACAAACTACTTAGTTCCTATATCTATGCACTAATATCTAAATATGCATATATTTCCACTAATTTTATTTCTTTTAAGCGCCTTCAACTTAAGAATTGAGGCTATGGAACTATGTTCGTTAATTCCTGGCCAACTATCTGCTTGTAGTCTTACTTGCCATTCCAGTTCTTTTAATTCTGAAAACAAGCCCTATGGTTTCTTATCATCCATATCTACATGGTCTATAATAGTATAAGTAAACTGGTGTCCAGGATAACTAATGGAATGTTTGGCTAAAGCATTATTTAAGTTAGATTTCCTAATGGCATATTCATGCTCATATATTCATTGGGAAAATTTCCTTTCTGTTTTCCCTATGTAATAAGCTGAGCATGACTTACATGTACCTAAATATACTACAGCCTTCATTTCATAATTATATTTTCTTTTTATAACATATTTTCTCCCTCTTATAATAAACATGGTATTAACTTGTATTGTGTGGCACTATTTACAAAACCCACATTTTTTCATACCATACATACTGTCATATTTATGTCCTTCTTTACATTTTAAAAGATCTTTTAAATTCTTTCCCCTCTTATTCACTATAAGTGGTTTTACACCAAATAAATTCCTAAAATCTTCCTCTTCACTTAAAACTATTCAGTTTTTCTCAAAAATCCAACTTACTAGGCTAAAATCCTCACTATATGTTATTAATAATGCCTCTGAAATGTTTCACCTACAAGAGTTCCAGTGTTTTTTGGAATGCCAAAAATACATAAATCCATTTCCAACCCCCTTAAGGTGTCCCCAAGTAGACGGGAGGGACTCCATTACTTCAGCTATTGCTAAATATGTAGATTTTGAAATTAAATACATTCTTAGAAATGAGAAACAAATTTGTAAAGATTCCTGGTCCTTTCTGCAACATATGAATGACATAGAATATAACTGCAATGATATATGAGTTACAATTGATGTATGTGACTTATATACTGTCATTCCACAAGATACAGGTGTAGAATGGACCAGTGAAATATTAGTGAACCATCATATACATTAAGATAAAATAAACTTTTTAATAGAATTATTAGAGATAGTATTGAATAACAATTATATTGCATTTAATGGTATGTACTATTTACAAAGAAGAGGGATTGCGATGTGGTCATCATGTGGGGGGGGGCTTATGTCAATATTGTCATGGCGTATTGGGAAAGGAAATATGTATTTAATAGTAGATTTTATGAATATATTAAATTTTACCACAGGTTCCAGGATGACATTGGTATCATATGGAGAGGCATTAAGAAGATGTTAGATGAATTTTTTATATATATAAATAGTACAACAACATTTTTTAAATTTACATGGAAGGTCAGTTGGGACCATATGGACTATTTAGATATTAAGTTAAGTAAGGAATATAGAGAGGAAAGGTATGTAGCCCAAATATAGAGAGATAGAGCACACAGCCCTCCTGGACATGGGCAGTCATCACTAAATGCAGTCTTGGGTATTGACTAGCATTTCTATGGTATTACATAGGGATGAAATGGCTAGGCTTGAAATGACATCTGGATCGATAGCCTAGTAATCTCCTATGATCCTATGATCCTATAAAAATTATAATAGTGGATACATATTTGATAGTTCATTTGAAATTATGTTAAACATATGCAGACAGTGGTTTATAATATAATCTTTATTTAGAATGAATATATAGTCAATGAGTGAAGGCATTTTTTTTATACAAAAGGCACAAAAAGAATGTGGGAGCAAAGGACTGATAAACATAGCTATTTGTGAGACTTGTCAGGTGTATTATCTAGGTAAAAAGGAAATGGAATCATAGATGAATACTAGGCTAACTGCATTGAAGGGCCATTTTAAGCCTAGCCAATGACCTGAGGTCAGAATCCAACCCTGTACCTTATATCCATGAGATAAAGACTTTGACTATAATACCAAACCCTCCCCTTAATGCAACTCAGAACAATTTCATAGGTTTTAGCCTCTTACTTGAATTTTTAACGTACTTGTACACACATGTTCAGGTTCAGATATTACAACACAGCCAAAGCCTTCACTGAAGGGTTGAATCTCAAAAGGTTTCCATGCTGAAACCTGGGACCTTTAGTGCTTCACTTTAACACTCTCCCAAAAGGCTTACCCAAAACTAGGGTATTAACAAAAACAATTGAAGCAATAACTCCACGGCCACTGCACACCAAACCACCAGTCAACCAGGTAGTGTTGAATGTTTGGAACAATAACTCAGGAACCAAACGAAGATACTCTCCAAAATCACAATAATTTTAATATATGACTTAGCACTTTCACCTTACAAGGCATCATCAGAGTCAAATGATAGGGAGGGTGTATTTATCATTTGACTGTGATGATGCCTTGTAAGGTGAAAGCGCTAAGTCATATATTAAAATTATTGTGATTTTGGAGAGTATCTTCGTTTGGTTCCTGAGTTATTGTTCCAAACTTTCGACACTACCTGGTTGACTGGTGGTTTGGTGTGCAGTGGCCGTGGAGTTATTGCTTCAATTAACACTCTCCCAACTGAGCTATTTTGGTTCAATTAAATATGTTTAAGAAAGTGTATATACGAACATTATTATGAAATGTCAAGGACAAAAGAGAAAAATGCATTATATAAGCACTCTTTACTATGTACATCTTTCAAAATTTAACTTTTCTCTTTTAGATATGGTTCCCTTAAATCCTAAGAGAGGACCCTGGGAACCCAAAACTGAGTACAGACAACTCATATGGCAATTTAAATTAAATGCAAGGGTTCACCTTGGGTTAAAGGAAAAGATTTAATTTGGTATTGTGTTAAAATTAAGAGTAGCTAATTTATAGTGAATTTTTATCATTATAAGAAATAAAATTATATACATACTTCAAGATGATGTAGTATAGTTTTTCTTGCTATGTGTGTGGTTTTATTTGGTTTAATTTACTGCATGTAGTGAGTGGATAACAAATATTGTCATGTGTTTTTATGAAGTTTTTAAGACAGGCTTGTGAATGAATTATTGTTTTGATGAAATTCTTTGCAATAAAATGAATAAAAGTGCTTAACCTATCAATGAAAAAGTTGCATTTGCATTCTTGGTGGATTGTTGGGATTTGTCACTATACAATTTTAGTACGGTTCAGAATCTCAACTTTGCATTACAACAAGAGAAAGCAAAAAGATATTGGAACTATAAGAAAAGATAGACAAGCAAAAGTTATGTCTTTACCACAAAGACTGATTTTTATTTTACCTCTCAATCCATCTTGATGGTTGGGCTAATCACAGTTGTGGCAGATCTAAGCCAGCAAGCATCCCACTTAGACACTTCTTCAGTGCTTAAGCTTCCCCAGCTCCCATAATACCATGCAATTCCACTTGTCTTTCAGATCAAGTTTGCCATAAATAGAATGCCAAAGTACTGCACAATAGATGGTATGGAGAAAGACTTCAGGCATCGACTTGCCAGTTACTTATGGGAAGGAAGGTGACATTTTGATAGGGGATGGTGGATGGGACATTGAGCTGGATTTATGGTAAGCACATAACTTTTGTATCTTATATTGTCCCCTCCATATTTTACAATGGTTGGGACAGAACCCCCAGCAGTATTTCTCCCAAGCTGTATCATGGTAAGATACCTCTGAGAATGGTGGAACCAATGCAAGATCTGGACTTTGATACAAGGTCAAGTTTACAGTACTTGAAAAAGGTGTACATTGTTGACCAAGTTTGTGCAGCACATATGTCATCCATAGTTGAATGTTTGAAGTAAGCCGCAGAAGTTGAAATGGACCTTGTGGAATGAGTTTTATGTTATGATGGTAAGGTAATGATTTTGGAAGGATAAATAAATGTGATGCAATCTGACAGCAATCTAGAAAAAGTGACTGAAAATTTTGACTCCTATTCTGGTTTTAGGAAATTATATAAAAATTCGATCATTTTTCCTTATGGATTTGGCTCTGGGGTGATAGAACTTTAACTAATGATGGACACTCAGGGAGTGGAGTTAGTCCTCTTCTTTTTTAGCATGATTTGGGAAGAAAGCAGTCAAATGAATTGATTGGTTCAAGGCTGTCTCTGAAGATACTTTAGGGAAAAGGAAGGGTTTGGTAAGAAACTCTGTCTTTATAGAAAATCAAGTATGCTTTTTGCATGATTAGGCATACAGCTCAGAAATCCTTACTGATGAAGTAACTGCAACTGAAAATAAAGTCTTCAAGAAGAGTTGCTTTAAAGAGGAGTAAAAAGCAGGCTCAAATGGGGAGTTTGTAAGAGCTGAAGCAGTAATGTAAGGTCACATGGTAGTGTAGATTCTTTAATGAACGATCTCAGGAGAAAGACTCCATTTTAAAAAGGCCTTGCATATCTTAAGTGAAGCTAAAGATATAGAATCTAGACCTAGATGGTATGTGGTGAGACTAAAATGACAATGTCTAGAACTGGCAATGACTGGCTGCAACCCAAAAGTGAAGGAAACATCTGCATATCTTTGAAATCTTGATGTGGTACTAAGCATCCTGAAGATCTATTGAGCACATTAAGTCCCCTTCTCTTAGGAGTGCAAGTATGGACTGCACATGACCATCTGGAATTTTGCCCTTTTTATATGTAGATTTAGGCCAGTGAGATCCAGAATGGGCCTGAAATCTTTGGTCTTCTTTGGCTCTAGAAAGAAACTTGATTGACTCAAGGCCATCTTCTGGTGAAAGCCCTTTGATATCTCTTTGATTGTAGAGGCTGCAAAATTTTTAGTGCAGTTGCCTTTTTTTTGGTGTGGTAGAACATCTAGAAGGGCCCTTGTAATTTGTATATGATGGAAGTGAATGTTAGGATATAATCTCTGGATATTATTTTCTTAACTGGAGTGCCCACTTATGATAGATGACCAGTTTCCCTGGGTGAAGATAGAATCATCTCCTAATTTCCTCCATAGGGATATCTGGCAACTTTTCAGTACTGAAAGGGTTTCTCTGAAATTGGGCCTCTAAACCCTTGGATCTATGGACCCTCTCTGCACATAAGGTGACATCCTTCAAATGACTCCCATCTGCCTTGAATGACAATATCCAAAGAGTCGTCATAAGAAGATGCTGGGATTTCATGAACCAGAGCCCCTTATTACCTTTCTGATTCATGGAGTTGGATTATTTAAGGGTAGCAGAGTGGTCTCCAATAGCAGAAAGTGTTTTCCATCATTCTTGTTCACTTTTCATTAAGGTTTACTTTACTTTGGAGCTAAACAGTAATGACCTGTTATAGTGGAAGTTCAGAAAGGATGCAATAAAATTGTCCTCAGAATTATATTGTCACAACCAGACATGGCTGTGAATGATTGTGCCAGTGCCCACTGTTTTCATTGGCCCATGAGTTGTATTAGATAGGAGCTACATAGCTAGGTTGGTGATGGACAACATGGTTGAAAGTTAAACCTCCGCTTGCTTCCTTGCATCCAGAGTGTGGGGGGGGGGGGTTCAAAGGGACCACAGAGTCTGCTCAGCTAGATCCCTTTGGAACTGTGTCATAGCAGAAACTCAATTCACCACCCTTGGAGAATAATGTCCTAGGGCATAAAATCCACTTTTCAAATTGGTCCATCATCCTAGATTCCTTATTAGAAGGATGGACTGGAGAGCTCCCTTCTGATAGCTCTTTCTTGGTGGCTGCTCCAACCAAAATTGAAAGTATCAGAGGTTTCTTACTCCAATAGTGATGGTCCTTGAGATATCTCAATATTTGTCTGGCTTCCAGGGTATTGCTTCCTCCACATTTTGTTCTCACTATGCCCTCTCTGCCAGCAGGTCAATAAGATGTTTATTGGTGGGGGGATTGTCAAGGGTGAATCATAGGGGTTGTGATGAATACTTCCTCATCTGGGAAAGGGGCATCAATGAGCCAGTTCTCCCTCTGTCTCACCATTTCCATTACTTCTCTAAAGGTGAACTCTTCAAGAGGAGTGCTTGGGAAGTGCCCCCCCCCCCATCAAAGTTTGTGTCCTGCATGAGAGGTGTTGTTGGGGACTCTAAGTGTCTCATTTTACTGGGGTGGAAGTCTTCTGAAGAGCCTGAAGTATTCCTATCTCCTTGTTGAAGAGTGGGTTTAAGGTCTGCATAGCTGGGCTGTCCATAGGATTGAAGCTGATGACTGAAAGCTTCAGATACACCGGGATGTGAGAATGGAGCCAAAACAGTTCTGCATTCATTTCCTGCATAGGGTGGTGGGACAATATTAATTTATTTTTTCTCAGTGAGAGGCTGTGGATCGAATGACTGACAAATGTCACTCTGGATGTCTAACTACACTGGTCCCAGACAAAAGGCACATTGCCGGTGCATAATGTGGCGTGATTTTAGACCACATATGGCACATTTTTTGTGAAGCCTGAAGCCTTCTTCATCTCTCTCTCTGTCTCTCTCTCTATACATATATATATATATGTATATATATATATATATATATATATATATATATATATATATATATATATATATTATATGTGTGTATGTGTGTGTGTGTGTGCGTGTGTGTGTGTGTGTGTGTGTGTGTGTGTGTGTGTGTGTGTGTGTGTGTGTGTGTGTGTGTGTGTGTGTATATCTATCTATATATATATATATATATATATATATATATATATATATATATACTCCTCACAACAATATGTATTCTCACCAAAAGTGTTTTTATTTCCCATAACAGGTGACTGTGGTTATGCACTTGAGCCATGGCAAATGACCCCATACCATGAACCATCCAAACCTGCACAAGTGGCTTACAACAGAGCACACACACAACCAGAAACAACACAGAGTATGTGTTTGGTGTATTGAAAGCTAGATTTTGATGTATGGGCACATCCGGGGTTGCACTGCAGTACACCCCTGAAAATGCAGCAAAGCAGTAACAGCGTACGCCATGCTGAACAACACACTAACCAGAGCAAATGGCAGTCTTCCAGCTGCAGGCATGAGTTAACTACCCCACGGACCCCAAATCCTTGAAGAGAACATCCCGCAGGTATTGGAGGAGGAGCAGAAGGATACAGGGAACAGAAGTCACAGGAGTAGACAATATAGGGTGCTTTCAGAAGTGCAGGCCCAGGCAACACAGCAGCATCTGACCCATATATTTGAGTCATGGCAAGCTGCATGTACATCAGTACACAGAATGAACATTGATGTTGAGGCATTGCCCCACCACATCAACATAGATTGCATCTAATGGCAATTACCCACTAGATGTACATGCTGAGGCTCACACATAACATAATCATAACATATTCTAACATGAACATATGCAAATGCATCAAAACATCATCACTTCAGGTACAACTGACACAGGCATGCATACACACTCATATTGTTGTAACATTGTATGGTAAACAATAAGGGACACACATCAGTGCTACATGTACATATTTCTACACTATAATAACATGAAAAAAGAGAAATCATGCAGGACATAATGCAGACATTTTAATTTCAGAAGACATATATCACAGTACAGTGTCATTTCAATATATGTACTACACTGATGGACACACTCTGATGCAGTCTTTGGCAACCTTGCTGATGTCTCACATCACGGTCACCTCTGCCCCAACCATGTAGTGACACATCGTGCCCTGGTTGTTCCTGAAAGGAGATGGATTGGGCTATAACACCATGTTGAGATGTAGAAGCATGACTTTGAATTGAAGGCTTTGTGACGGATGGGAACACAGCAGATGAGCCAGCAATTGAATTCTGTGCATGTTGGATCACAAACAGTGACTCTTGATGGTCAGTGGTGGTTCTGAGGATGTGTGGCCTGCCTCTCACAGGTTGTAATCAGCTAAGCACAGTCAGGGAATGCTGAATCCTGCTGGTAGTATGACACTGCTACAGTACAGTAGAGGCCAGGGTTTTCACCAGCCATGCCACAGCTAGAAGACTCTCATTCTAGGAGTCTAATGCAACCATAATATCACCGTGTCTGTGCTCTTGTCCTTCATGTATAATACATAGCTGGTGTGCTATATGATTTATGGCATGGGAAAGTGCAAGGACGTCTGAATGACACTGTTCCTGTGACTGTTCATTTGCTGAAGCAGGAGGCAGACACCCTCTGTCACCTGGCCATGCCCAACATCTGCTCGCCTATGTCTAGTGCTATACCCTGTTCCTGGTTGTTGGGCAGAACTGCCAACAGCAGTGGTCTCAGCTGTGGTGTGTTGGTCACTGGCCTCACCCTATTCGACATCCACTGTGGCCGCATCCAGTGAATTGCTAAACAAGTGAACCTGCATATCTAAGGCTACATCTACTGCAACATCAATGTCAACATCATGGATGGACTCTTCAAATAACTCAAGTTCCTCCATGCCAGGGGCCTTACTACAATGCTGAGATATCTTGAACCCCATTATGATCACTGGATGGGCTGCTGGATGATACAGATAGTTGATGTGCTACAAGATACAAAGACACAGATCAGGACAATGTGCCTACATCACATGATGGATCTCATTAAGGACATATGGAATATATATATCACTGCAATGTTACCAATAATAATAACTTTATATGTGGCCTACTGTATGTATGTTTCACATAATTTACGTAAATGAAGTATATAATATACACAGCCCATATACATGACATGTATGATGATTAAAAAAAAAAGACAGACCTGGCAAAAACTCATGAGAAGATGGTGGTGTTGAACAGGGATGAGCTTTAGGTATTGTAGGGAAACAAACATCATTACTGATCACATACTTTACTCCATTAACTGGGTGAAAACAGTTAAAACATGCAGAATGTGTGACATACACATACCACTCATCTATGCACTTGAAGACATTGATGCAGACTGACCTAGGAATGGCAAGAAGAGGTCAACTACAGGATTAAGAGCAAGAACAGGTATGAAACATATATATTAGCATAGCACTGACAGACTCCTGCAGTGGAAAAGTAAAGAGAAAGACTGCACAGTCATGTATTTAGCAAAAACAATACTGACAGCATCACATATGCAACACAGTACTATGGGCTGTAAATACTGACACAACGGATATTGCAACTGTACACCAGATGAGCCTGTATTGACAAATATTAACAAAAATGTCAGGTATCACATGTGCTACACATTGTTGAAAGCTATGACAATTTTGCTATAACATAGCTGGTCTATCTGCACTTGTAAATGCACAGCTTGCTCCTCCACTGGATGCACCTATAGTGTACAATGGCAGGGAAACAACAGTATAACAGTAAACAACAGTGCCATAAACTGAGGATGAGGCATTAACAAGGTAGTGTTAACAGTAACAGTAAAGAGACACTCACTTGCTGATCCCTGATGTAGGCCCGAAGTAGATGGACCTGTCAATATTAAAGCAAACAGCATTACAAATGTTGTTTGGACTGCTCTGTCTGTAACTCAGTTGTATCAGTACATGTCATTAGACTTACACTCATCATCCTCACCCTGTGTGATGCGTGTGCTTGGCTCAAAAGCAAAAAAGCAGCAATACATGAATATGTATGCTTCAGCAATATGCATGATTGCTTCGATACACAGCCCTGTAATGGAAATAAAGACATACATGTTCATCCTGTAACTCCAGCTATAATCACTCACTGGAAATGCTTTGCTCCCCTCTTGCTGTATGTAGTGAGGCGAGAAATATTGTGTAATTTACTTAATAATGTGTATAATATACATGCCCTTTAATATTATGTATGTCCTTTGTAGCTAGCTGTACATATGTTTTACAACATCCAGCTACATAATTTCACATAGCCACTATCCTCATGCATCACAGATGGCTATAGCGCCTAGGCCACAGATGACTGCGTACTTCGTAGTTTTGCATGATAGTCCCACAGTATCACCTACTGCACCATTATACAGTGCAATAAAAACACATATATAACTTCATTGTATCATTCTTCCTAAACAATTACACAGACATATTTATTTAATTTTAAAAATAATGCCTGTCCGACTGCTTACACATGTTTTAGTTATGTGTTGCTAGCTGTTATTTCTTAAAATAAAAGGTCCAACAATTGTTTGCATTTTCCATCATCATCTGTTCTCTGTAGGACTTCTAATAAACAATTGCAGTAAATGTTTTCTAAAATGAAACTCTTGCTGAAAGTTAGCTTGGCCTCTAAAGCAATTGGCCAGCATGTCTAAATTTTGGTGTGCTATGGGCTGCAATCCACATAGAGGAAGCATATATCTGTACCTGTTACCTTGGTGAACTTATCTCATAGCATTTTTTGAAGAATCATATTACAATAATTTATATGAATCTTTATGTTGTGCATGGTAATGGCTCACTGAGATAGTCTTTGAATTTCTACAAATATGGCCATAATCTGTAATACACTGATAACATCATCTTTCTAATAACAGGGTTTTTAGAGTAGCACCTGTTTAAGAATAACATGCACTCACTGTTATCTTGGCCTGTAAACCAACCAGCTGTAAGCTGATGGTTATTGAAGGACATTGGCTTGCCCTGGTAGATGCATATGTGATACTACGGTGGTGGTGTCTTTGGCCACTTGTACTGTATGTCCAGTTTTATTTGTTGGCAAGATCAACAGGAAACTTAAGGATTGGATTACTTTTATAAATAGGTGGGTATGTATCCCAGAGACTACCCCATCTATGGAACAGGCTCCCCATCCATGTGAAGCAATGTTCCTCCATAACCTATTTCAAGTGCAACTTGGACAATTGGATGGGAAACTGGAAATTCATCCCTGGTTTGGCACCTATGTCTCTAATGCAAACAGGTAACCTGTAAATGGTTCATCTCCCAGCACCATGCTTACACTTATCAAGTGTGTCAGAACTTGTCAGAGATTTGGGATGCATGGCTATTCTTAAAAAGGCCCTTGTGGTCATTAGCCTAGTAAACACTTATGAACCTATGATTAGGGGAACATGTGTGTGATGTTAAAAAAGATAAATCAACTCTCTCTCTCTCTCTCTCTATATATATATATATATATATATATATACCTTTTATGTAGGTACAGTGCAACTCAGACACCAAATCATCAGCAGCAGACTGCACCTCACATCTATCCAAGGCCCTCAGTGCACATAATCCATCATATGCTGATGTTCTAAAGATTAACTTTCCTAAACCTCAAAGATCTCCAAAATACAGCAAAGGCACAAAACACACTAAGTAAGTAAAGCCTACCTCTTCACATAGTGCAAGGAGTCCCATAGTAACAGATGCTGAGCCTGTAATACAAGCATTTATCCAATCAAACATTCTGGTTATAGGTGACTACATTGTAAGACAGGCAGGTGTGCATCATATCAGATTAAGCTAGGAAAGGGTGATGGTTAGTTGCTTGTCTGGTGCCATGACACATGCAGTCAAGTCCTTGAACAAGTGCCAATATGACTCTGCCATAGTTCATGCTGGTGTCAATCTCTTGATGTTTACATCCCAAGACTATATAAAGAGAAACATGATGGGACACTATGTGTTCAAGATAGGTATGCATCTAGCATTTATCAGTATTGTGCCTTCTCCAAGAATGATGCTGTAATATGAGCAAAAAATAATTGACTTCAATATTTGCCTTAGTTGTTGGTGCCATTCAAAGTGGGGGTTCAGTATTTGTCTGCATGGAAGGACATGATCATTGACCATGTTGCTTCACCTGGGATGGCCTGCATCTCTCCCCTGTAGGGTTTTGATTATTAGCAAAGACATTGTCCACTTCCATAGTGTCTTTTTTAGGCAATGCCAACCTGATAAACCTACCAACATAATGAAACAAGCAAAGGAAAATATGAAGGTGTTACTGATCAATGCTAGGAGCCTAAAGAAGAACTCCACTCCCTACAAGCCCTTCTCACCATGGAGGACATTGACATCTATATAGTGACTGAGACATGGCTTAAAACAGTGCAAACTACTCCAGTTTTGCAGTGTTATAACACCTTCCATGCGTTAAAGCCTTCCACATGTTCAGACCAGCTGCTGCTCAGGAGGAGAAAAGGTGTCTCAGTCTACATCAAGAAGAGACTCACATCAAGAATGGCAAAGTAGCATGATGCACTAGAGCATGTCCAAATAACTATCACAGAGGTCCAGTACCATATATTAGCTAGCTGTAGAACTACCTCTGTGACACAAGAAAGCCACAGCACCTGTCTACAGAAAAAAAAAAAAACACTCAGTATTAAACCCAATGCCATTTTCCTAGTGAGCTAAACTATATAACTATAGACTGGGAAACCTACACCACAACCAGTGCACATGTGCAGAGATTCCTGGACTTTGTCAATAGAACTATTCTGAAACAATTAGTCAGAGTACCCACTGGGGGAATAACATCTTGGGTCCTGTTCTTAGTAATATGGGAGCATCTTGCACCATCCCTTGTGTATCTTCATCATTTGTTAGGTCTGACCATAAAGCAGTCTCCCTCAAAATAAAATTAAAACCAGAAACACCTTCCACTGAAACTACCTTTAGAAATTTCTTTTAAGACAAACTACCTGTTCCTAAGTGGTCCATTGGCAAAGTTTATATCCCCACCAAACCCAGTTAACCACTGAATATGCAGAAACATATATCACCACACTATAGCAGCATGTAAGCAGCTGTGTAGATGCAGCTGTACCCCTCAGGAACAAGTACAGGGAAAATGCCAGAAACAAACCCACATGGTGCAGGCATAATATCAATAAGCTTTATAATAAAAGGAAATTAATTTTGACCATCAGTAGGAAGGGTAATTCCCAGAATGTTAGAGCCCTTGCCACCTCCAAACACTGGACACCTCTCACTTTGGATTTGTCAGGGAGAGCTCATGGTTACTCAGCCTGGTGTATTTTTTAAAAAGGCCACCAAAGCAATGGATGAAAGCAAAATGGTACACATTGCATATCTTGACCCGGCCAAAGTTTTTGACACAATTTCCCACTCAAGGGCAGTCGAAAAGCTAAATGAACCACTTTGTCTTCTGCTGGATTGCCAAATGGCTCACAGATAGGATGCAGAAAATCAAATTAGGGGAAGTTACCTCCACAAAAAGTTCAGTCACCAGTGGAGTCCTCAAGGTTTCTGTGCTGGGATGTCTCCTATTGAGCATCTGCTTTTTGGATGTAAAAGCCAATACCAAAAGGCTCTGGATGAATAAGTTTATGGATGACTGCAAGCTAGGAGCAGATATTGACTCCACAAATGACTTAGCCATCTTGCAGGAGGGTTTGTTCCAAATAAACAACTGGTGCCAAAATCATGGACTGAAACTAAATGCCAGAAAATGTATTATTGTATCATTTGGGAAGTCATCTACCCCAGGGAATTACCACATTGACAATTCTCCCTTAAGAGTTAACCCAGTTGTTTGGGATTTGGGAACTTAAGTGAACGGTGACATAACTTTTGAACAACAAGTGTCCATTGTTGCAAAAAAGTCAGTCGATTTTGCACAGGTTATAAAAAGGAATTGTGTTTACATCTAGCAATGGAATTGCCCCTCTTTACTCTGCCAGTCATTGAATATAATGCCCACTTTGACATATATCTGTCCAGACATATGCAACAACTGAAATGCCTACAGAGCTACCTTACTAAAAGAATACAATGCCTTGTCACGATTCTCAGTATCCTACAGACCGCGAAGGGATGACCTGTGTCTGGCATGCAAGGCATCCTCTGACCAAATACTTATGGATTCAATACACATCAGCAAGTCAAATGGTATCAAAAATACTTGGTCTAGGGATCTAAACCTCTTCTGAGACATCAACAGAACAGTTTGGCGGGACAAGTATATCTCACAGAGGATACCACTACCCTTGAAAAAATTCCCTCTTCATCAAAAACAAAATTCATCCTTGTCCATATTCAACAGCAATGGCAAATAGAAAATATGCCCCATGACTGTCCCCTACACTACTAATGGATGTAGGCAGCTCCTAAATTCTGTAATCCATGCATAGGTCCCCTCAAATTATCTATGGTATGATCTCAATTATTCTCATTAGGGTTAATATATAATTGTCATCCATGAGATGGATAAGGCCATTCTCTAACTAAATGGGATTGGTTAATTCGAGCTCAAAAAGGGAAACTAACTTGTCTCAAAAAACCAGCAAGGGCAGCTAGCCTACTACTTACCTATGAACCAATAATAAAAAAAATGTTTAATAGCACACAAGTGCATTTGCACACACACACACACACACACACACACACACACACACACAAAACTTATTCCCAAGACATATATATATATATATATATATATATATATATATATATATATATATATATATATATATATATATATATATATCTGTATATATATGGGAACAAAAAAATTGGTTAAATTGTGATTTAGTTGACAGCATTCCTGACAGCATTCCTGTTGACCTAATCTGGCTGACAGGAACATTTGACTGATGTTTATGTGAGATTGTATCAATAACAGGGTTGTTTATTTTATTTTAGTTTATTTATTTAACATTTGTTTACTGGGGAAGTCAAACTGGGCATGTTTGCCCATTTTCAGCAGAGGCCTGGGGAGAAAAGCTCCACATAACAACATAACAGTCAGTATTTTAAACAATAGTGACACAATCAGCGAAATGATAGTAATAAATGACAAAGTAACACATATTATCACAGTTCAAGTTAATAAGAAAGCTGCCAGGATCACTTAATAACACACATTTTGGCAGTTACACTTAGTAACAAGAAATCATTCAGTGGAGTAGTGTCTCAGGCATACAATAGCTTAATATAGAATGGAGTAGTTCATAGGTTCATAGGTTCATAGGTTCATAGGTAGGTACTAGGCTATCGGCCATAGGGCCTATACAAGCCAAGCCAAAAAGGTACCCTGGCTTTTGCCATCCAAGAAAATTATTTTCCTGTGCCACTGTTGAACAGAGCCACAAAAGTGATCCCTGGGGTGAATTTCCTATTTCCCATCCAATCATCAAGATTTTTCTTGAAGAGTGCTAATGAGGAGCTTTGTTTGATCTAGATAGGTAGTTTATTCCAGGGTATGGGAAGTCTCTGGGACAGGAATATATCCCTCTGGCATGTTCTATTTATTGTGGTGACAAGATTTAGGTCCCTGGAGCGTGTAGCTCAGATGGATTGGGATTTCTTTAAGTGGAGCATGTCCAACAGCTCTGGGTTTGACATAGCTTTGTATGTTAGGCAGAGATCACCTCTGAGTAGGCGATATGCGACGGAGTAAAGCTGGAATTTTTTGAGACGGTCTGCGTAAGGCATCTGTTTGAGGCCGGTAATCCTCTTTGTGAGTATTTCTTCAGCCTTTCCAGTTGTTGTAGATGTCTTGTGAAGTATATACCAAAATGGTGTTGTACTCTATAATGGGTCTAATGAGTGATGAACAATGACCTCTTTTTTCTGGATGAGAAACCGTTTGTGATGAGGTGTGCCATGTAGAAGGATTTCCTGACTACTGTGGTGATGTGATTATCAAAGGAGAAACTACTGTCCACCTGTGTCCCAAGGTCTCTTATCACACTTTCGGTGTTAAGTATATACCACCTATGTTGTAGTTCATAGGACAGAGTTTTTACTAAAGGGGATGACAATGCACCTTTTGGCATTGAGCTTGAGGCCATGGCTTTGACACCAGGCATCTGTCGTAGTGAGGCCCTTTTGTAGGATGTCCACTTCATTAGGAGTTTTGATTATGGATCCTAGTTTGCAGTCATCTGCAAACTTTGTTAGCCAAAGACCTTCTGTGTTAGCCTGTACTTCAGAGAAGTAAATACCAAACAGGAGAGGACCCAGGACTGAATCCTGTGGTACTCCACTTGTCACTGGTCTGAAGTCGGATTTGGAGTCTGCTACTTTCACAGTGTGGGTTCTGTCAGTGAGCCAGATGGCAACCCATCTTGTGACACAGGGATTGTACCTAGTTAGTGAGTTTATCTATAATTCCAGAGTGGGGGATGGTGTCAAAAGCCTTGACAAGATCTAGATAGGCTGTGTGAACCACCTTACCCTCGTCTACAGCTTTGGTGACTGCTTCAAAGAAGTCTATCAGGTTTAGGAGACATGATCTGCCTTTCACAAAACTGAACTGGGTGGCGTACAGAGTTTGGAGATTACCAATGTCTTTGTTTATAAGTTCCATGATGATATGTTCCATGGCCTTGCAAACCAGGCTCGTCAGGCTAATGGGGTGGTAGTTCTCGGGGTCCGTGGTGGCTCCACCCTTGTGGAGTGGGATAACCATCACTGTGCGCCATTCAGCAGGCACAAAGCCTGAGGCGAGGCTATGATTGAACATGGTACTTAGGTGGGATGCAAGTTCATTCTGTATTTCATGTAGAATGCAGCCTGGGATGTCTGGTCCCATGGATGCTGTGTTCTTGGCTTTGGAGAGTGTGGTTTTTACCTGTGCAGCTGTGATTACAGGAACTTTGCATTCTTCCAGTATAGAGATGGGCCCTTTAGGGGGTGAGAGAGGGGTAAAGTTAGCACTGAACCTATATGCCAGGATGTTGGCAATATCAGTTGGGTCTGTATATTTAGTGTCATTGTGCTCTAACTCAGAGCAGATCTGAGTGTTGCCATTGAGATTCTTTACATAGCTATAGAATGCTTTGTGGTTGTCTTTAGAATCAGTGGTGATTTTGTTTTCGTAACTAGCTTTGGAGGATTTTATCAGGGATCACAGCTTCTTACTGAGTCTGACCAGGGAGCTCCTCCACTCACGGGATTTTACTCTCTTTTACAACAGTTTCTTCCTTCTGTTGTACAGTTTGTTTATGGCACGGGACCACCAGATTGGCTTCCTTTTTTTGGAGGATAGCGTCTTGGTTCTGTTTTGGATATCATGATCCATGCACTTGTATAAGTGCTTATAAAGTGCAATTGTGTAGGATTCAGTAGTCGTAACTGTATTGTCCATCTGCATGGGTGTCATGAAGTTCACCACTTCTGTCTTAAGAAGCATGAAGTTGGCTTTGGAGAATTTTTTTACCGTGGTTTCCTTAATGGGGAGTGGGGGCAGGATGTGGATATCTAGGGTGATTAGTTTATGGTCGGATCGGACCAATGAGGCGTTAACTTCAGGTGTGGAACACCAGTCACTCATGTTGGTAATGACTAGATCTAGGATATTGTTACCCCTGGTGGGGGTGTGGATAAGTTGATCCAGGGCATTTGAGTTTATGAATTCCAGAAAGTGTTGAGTGAAGGAGTTGGTACATAAGTAGTTTTCTGAGTTAATGGTGGGGTAGTTGAAATCACCCATTATTAGGGTGTTTGGTTGAACCCTAATATTTTCCAGTACATCAAGAAAAGAGGAGTGGGAATCCTGGGGCATGGTGGGGTATCTGTAGCAAGCTACAATTTGGATTGCAGTTTTGCCCAGAGTTAGTTGCACTTGGATAACCTTGGATGCATTATGCTGAGCAACTTGCCTGGAGGTGTGGATATCCTTAATGAATATGGGCACATTTCCACCTTTGGGGTTCCGGTCCAGGTTACATGGCTGAAAAGTGTAGTATGAGTTATAGCCTGGTAGTGCAGAGGTGCTCTCTGGAGCCTTGAACCAGGTCTCAGTCACTGCACAGATATCGATGTTCTCCATTTTAAGGAGTGCCTCGAGTGAGTGCATTTTGAGATTTAGACTTCTAGCATTGAGTAGCATCACCCTCAGTTTTTGCTTACCTGTTCCTGTTACAGTGGTGAATTTCTCATTTGAACCTTGCCTAAAAAAGGCACTATAGGGGCGGCAAGAACCTTAGCCAGTATCCGGAATCTCAAGGGTGACAGGTGCAGGCCATCTCTGGCAAAGCATCGTGGTCTGTCGATCATGTCATCCCAGGCAGACAGATACTGGATCCCTTTAGAATAACACCAGAAGCTTAGCCAATTGTTGAAGCCAATCATTTTGTCCTTGTACTGCGGTATCATTCTGGGTGATGCCAGAATGATACTCAGGGCTAGGGTCATACCTGCCTGGGCTACAAGATCGGAGAGCTCTTATGTCTCTTTTCATGTAGTCCAGTGAGGTACATCTCAGGTCATTCACACCAACATGGACAATGACAGAGTCATATTTGTGCTTGTTGTGGAGTGACCTGAGTGTGTGGTTTATGTGGCGGATCCTGGCACCTGACAGGCAGCTGACAATAACCTTCTTGTTTAGCCTGGTGAGTGGGACATCAGTGTGCCTGTCTATAGAGTCACCAATGACTAGTGTGTTGGGTACGTTGTTTTGCCTTATTGGCTGTAGTTGAGTGGCACACTGAGTCTGTGGGCTATGTGTTGTTTGGGTTGTGTTGGGGGGGTGGAGGTTGCTTGCATTTCTGCTTTGGAGGTCTCTGTTACTTGAGCAGATTATTATTTTGAGCCTCCGTGAATGTTTTTGTGTTTCTATGTCTGGATTTTGGTGGTGTAGATTTAGTGAGACTATGTGATGAGTGTGGTGTGATGCAAGTGTTTACCCTCTCCTATTGACCGTCAAGTTCAGTCTTGGTTGGAGAGAGCTTTAACTCCAGTTTGGCTAGATTAGTGCATCTCTCACAGGTTGTAGTGTTGGGTGGTAGGAGGAGAGGGTTGTCTGTGTGCATAGGCAATTTCTACATTGCCCCAAGATGCCCAGATTCATCAGATAGGCAGGAGAGAACACTGGGAGCTGACCCTTGGACATGCCTGAATAAAAAACTATTTTCCTCTAGATAAGAGAGGAAAGTGAGTACAAGAGTTGTTTTTCTCTAAGCAAGTGAGGAAAGTAAGTACCAAAACTGTTTTCCTCTAGGTAATGAGGAAGGTTGAGTGCTGTAGCAATTAATAGCTTATTTAGTGCTTACAACAAGTTCTGAACAAGTGCTGATCACGAATAAGCAAATTTAAGTGCTAAAACTAAGAATTTGTATCTGGACTAAACTAGTTAAAGGGTCTCCATTACTTTTGGCACTTGATATGGAACCCTTTGCAAATAATATATTAAACCAAAATATTGAAAGTGTTCCTATAAATGAAAATTTTAATAAAAAAATCACATGATTTGCAAATGAGACAATGCTAACTGTAGGCTATATAAACAATTCATTAGACATTAAATGTAATAAAAACCCAAAAGAGCACCAGCTAATAAACAGAAAACAAAAAAAAAGCACACGATATGGACTTAAAACGCCACTTTAATGCCACGAACAATGTAAATTCTCCCAAAAACTTAGCGCTTTCGCCAAACCCATTGGCTTCTTCAGAGTTAATGAGTAGAAAAACAAAACCATAAATACGTCATCACTTTGTATTTAGCCAGTCAGCTTAATTGATTGAATAGTAACCTAGCAACCATCTAATAAATAATCATTACCTTAATGTTTACTATCTCTTGTATGTTGTGTTGGTTAAAAACAATAATACACTCCATGTTTTCTCATAAAAAATATTAGATGTTAAAATAAACAGGTTATATTCATACACACAAAATGCAACAACCAAAATCTTTTAAAACACTCATAATTTTTTTTGGAAACATCCAGTTTGAAGTAAATATGAAGTTAACATAATAAATATTGTAAATATTATTGCAAGTTTCCTATATTTTACTTGTTCTCTGTTTTAAAACTGGCATGATGGATATGTTGTCATTTAGGCCAGGGGGCTAGTGTCATTAAGCCTAACCTGCCATCTGTATTCTTTCTCTTCAACCCTCAACCTATCGTTGCCACCCCTGTCACTTGAAGTAACCTTATCAATCACAAAGAAAATAAATTTCTTGAAGTTAGGGCAAACCTTACTATGGGAAAAAGGGCATTATGTTCATCTTTATTTTTGATGGCTCTTAGATGTTCTGATATCCTTTCAACCTATGAACTGTTTTGCCCATGTAGAAGCCTAAACAGCCTGTACAGTTTGCAATATATACCACCATTCGACATTATTTTTGAATCTTCTTATCAATTTGAAAAAAATTCTAACTTGAAAATAAATACATATAAAGTAAAAATATTATTAACAAATCAATAAAAAATCTGTGAGTCATAGCTGTAAGTTAAATAGGGATAGAGGCAACTTAAATATTTAGTAATACTTATTTTTAAAGACATAGATACTATTACTATATGAAAGTTTTCAATGAAAAATCAAACTGTTTGCAGATGACATAATGCTACCTATAGCTGTTACAAACAATTCATCCCACAGCATTTTTTAATCTATTTACTTATTTGAACATCTTTCTAAACTGAAAATAAATGCATATCAAACAAAATATTACTTACAAATCAATAAAAATATCTGTGAGTTGTAAATGTAAGTTAAGCAGAGGTAAAGACAGCTTTATATTTATTTAACTTTATAAATATTTATATAGCTTTATATTTAGTGATATTTATTTTAAAGGCATATATACCATCACTAAGATAAATTATGAAAATGTAATAAATACATTTAACATAATTAGTAAAAATGGAACAATGTCTCCACAGCTGAATATAGACTTACACTATTTAAAATATTTTACTATCTAAAACATTGCATTTAACACAGACTACATCAATGCTGCCAGATAAAATGGCTTTGAAAAGAATTAGATACAATTCTGTTATTGTTTCTATTGTACTCATACAGTACATGTTAATCATATCAGAACACTTGGAAACAGAGTAATTGGATTTGCAAGTATAAATGCAATTGCAATAATCTCAGTTTTTAAAATGGCTGTGTGTTGGATAGATGACACATATGATAGCCAGTGGAAAAATACATAAATTTATATACAAATCTTTGATGTAAAGTCACATTCACTGATATCTAACAGCTTAGACACAAAATGTTGTGGGTATTGTGGAGTTGTTTTATTAATATCAATAAAAGGATAATTAATTCTAATTATGTTAGTAATATCCTGAAAAGTTTAGATATCATATCTTCAGAAGAAATGGATACTTAATATTTTTCTAACAAGGCACTCACCAAGATTTATAGACAGTACAAATTATGAACACTTGTTGATCTTAAAGAAAAATATCTTATATTTAATTGTCTTGATAGTGATTTGGTCATCACCACTGCTATGATAAATAATTTTAAGTTGGAAAGTCCAAACTGTATCCTAGTACATACAGTTTGACAAATAATATTGGAAAATATACAACTCATGCCTGAAGAGATTAAATAAATTTCACTTAATTTTGGATTATGTTGTTATTGTTGGTCTTTCGGCTTTTTCCAGGTAAGGGGTCGCCACAGCGGAACTCTGGTCCGCTAATGATTCTCAGTAGATTTTTACGAAATGCTGAGGTGCCAGCTCGACGCCCAACCTTCAACGAAGGCACGCCCATTTACACACGCATGTCTTTCGAATGCTACCCAACCGTGGGGAGGACATGCAGACTCCACACAGAAGGCACTCCCAAGCCACGCCGAGAATCGAACGGGAGAACCTCTTGCTGTGAATTAACAACGCTACCACCGTACCACCTCTTGTTCAATAATTAAAGATTCTTTTAACAATAAAATAGCTTAGCAAGATTGCTTGACAATCTCACTGAAATCAAGCCCAGGTATTGGAATTTCTTAAGTAATTGTAACCTGCATGAAACTAATGACAGAATTAAAAACAATAATAATATTATGATCTGTTGCTCAACTTCTTGTTTATCCAGCAAAAACATTTACTCAGAAATACATTGATAAAGTCTGTAGAAACCCTCATAAAAGGATAAAAATAGAGATTCAGGCAATTTCTGAAACAGGGTGTTGAGAGATGTAAAATAAAAACAGACAGACTGACAATATTTTTTGACTGTATTAAGCTGAATAAATGTTATTGCCACAACAGCCCAGAAGATGAGTCTTTTTAATCTGTAGTCATTTAATAACACATTTAGAGACAAACTTGTAGATGTAGACACTACCCTGCTGTCAAAGGGACTTCCCCTACTTCTACAGAGCTAACAAACCTCAACAGGTTATTTATATATTTTTTTAGTTTTAATTGCTAACTAATTAAAGATGTAGAGCAGATATACTTTCTTAGCTCAGTTGTCAGTTTTTTTTTTGTTTTCCTGCTTATTGACTGATTGATTTCTCTTTTGTTTATTTTAATTTCCTAACCAGGTAAACCTTCTAGACAGAATACTTTTTGCAGGTATGACCTTAACAGATATGCCTTCAAACGATGGATATGTTTTTTCACGGGTTACTGAGGAGTTGTTATGTAAGAGTTTCATGGATAACTAAATCATGCTTTTCATACTGTACTATGTCATACATTGACTGGCCTTAATTTGCAAGGAACCTATCATTAGGGGTCAAAACTGAAAGGTATACATGAGCAATTTCGTAATGAATAGAAGATTTCATACATTTTACAGTATACAGTGTTATACGGAATTATATTTTAGTGCATTATATTATGTAATTAATTTTCTATCAACGTAGAATGAGTGATGTGCAGCAGTGATGCATTGGGACCAGTGTGTCTAGAATTAAAGTTTTGCTAGGCTTGGGATGGGACACTGAGATTCACTTTCAGGGTGTTGTTATTTTTGCTACAAAATCATACTATGAGCCCCACAGAGCCACGCATGTTCCAAAAGATGACTCCGATTTCTTTACTAGGAGAAGCCTTGGTTGATGACCCTGCCATCATGGCTCACATAGTTCACAAAAGCACCATATACAGCTGCAAAGTAAATAATGTGGATCAGCAAAGTCAATAATATAGAGTCATAATTTTAAAACATTTTGGAAAGGTCTTTAAGCCATTATCTACATGAATTATACCTGTAGCATCTAGAACATGCAGTTTAACCAACACTTACTCAGTTTAAATATGTTCATAGTTCATATTTAAATACTAGTTTAACTGACTTTGTTGACCATTTTTAGCCTAGCCAATTTCCCTTTTGACACTTGAATTAACCTATCCCATTTGGTGTTAGATTGGGATTACCCCTCCCATTGTCCACAATTATACATTACCACTAGTGAGAATAATTGGGATCATATCAGAGATAAAGCATTTGGGAGCTACCTGTGTCCATTAGTAGCACAGGGTGCAGTCCTGGGATACATTTTCTGCTACCCATTCTTAAAGTACTATTGCTGTACTCAAGTCTCTTACCAACTGCTGACAGTGGTCCTGTGCGTAGCATATAAAGCATCCCCTGATCCAGTACTCATGGACCTGGTAAACATCTATGAGTTAAATGGTACCAGAAGTACTCAGATCCAGGCATCTGAATATTTTCCACAACATAGACAGAAACAGAATGGTATAGAGGGAAAGAACATTTTTTAATGGATATAAATTTTATTTTATTTATTTATTTATTTATTTTACATTTGTTGACCGGGCTAGTCTAGCTGGAGATATTTCCATTTTCAGTAGAGGCCCAGGGAGAAAAGCTCCACATACTTAATAATAATATAGAAAATACAAAGCAATAAGAGGCAATGCCATGTACCTTAGGAAGGAATTAACATAACATTGTACAGTAAACCATCAGGATTAACAAATTATAGTACATAACATTTACAGAGCATTTGTTGCCAGAGTAGTAATTTAAAGAAAGAGTGAGAAGTGAGGTTACAAGCTAAGAGTAGCGTATTAGTCAGGGTTGCAGCAAGAGCATAACCAGTGGGGTTTTAAGTGATTTTTAAGATTATGTTTGAAGAGGGGAAAGGAGGAAATTGAGGTTAGGTTAGGTGGCAGCATGTTCCATTGCTTACCAGTGGTGATGGAGAACAAGGAGTCACCAGCCAAGTTGTTAGATTTGGGTATATAAGATATGAGTTTATTAGAAGAGCGTAGGGAATGAAGATTTTTATAGGGTGTTATAAGATTGTTTAGTGTAGGTGTGTTGTTAGGTAGGTAGAAGATTTTATGAGCAATTGTTAGTTGAGAGTAGCAGAGCATTTTGCAGTTCAAGCCAGTCTAGCTGATGTAGATTAATGCAGTGATGGGTTCTATAGGGATTACCAGTTACAAACCTCGCAATACTGTTGTAGGCTTTGGTAAGTTTGTTGAGATTGTTTTGTTTTAAATTAGTATAAATGGGAGAAGCATAGAGGAGGGTAGAGAGTAAATGAGAATGGGCAACTGTAGTTCTTGCTTTAGGGGTAAGGAAGGGTCTTATCCTATACAAGGAGCCTAATTTTCTGTTAAAGGACTTAATGGTGTTATTAATATGATTGTCAAAAGTGAGTTTATTGTCTATTGTAACTCCTAATAACTTACAGGTCAGCTCAGGTGATATAAGGGTTCCATTACTAGCTAGGATGGAGAAGTGTATGGGAGGGGTCTTGTTGTTAGGCGTAATCAGAAGTAATTTGTTTTTTTTGGCATTCAAGAGTAGGCACCGGTTTTGGAACCATGTTTCTACTATGGAGAAGACAGTTTGGCTTAGAGATTGAAGTTCAGGGAGAGATTTTGCAGAACAGATGATAGTAGAATCATCAGCATACTGTATGCAGGTGGATTGAGGAATAGCTACATGAAGATCATTTATGAAAAGAGAGAAGAGAAGGGGTCCTAGAATAGAGCCTTGAGGGACACCTAGTAAAACAAGGAGATATGAAGACAAGTGATTTTGCCACAAAACAGCTTGTTTTCGGTTGCTGAGGTAAGACTTGAACCAAAGGATAGAATTAGTATCCAGAGAGAGGATTGTAGGGTATTAATAAGTAGGGAGTGATTGACCATGTCAAAGGCTTTTGACAGGTCAATGAAGAGTGCAGATGAGAGGTAGTTATTGTTACGGTTGGTGTTAATAGTATTGGTGAAAGATAGTAGGGCAGTGGTGGTGCTGTGAAAGGGTCTAAAGCCATGTTGGCAGCTGGACAGGATGTTATTTTTGGTTAGGTAGTCTATTAGCTGATGATGGATACATTTCTCCATGATCTTAGCTAAAGGTGAGAGTAGTGTTATGGGCCTATAGTTGGAATACTCATTAGAGTTGCCTCCTTTATGTAAGGGAATGATGTGGGAGATTTTCCAAAGATTGGGGATAGTGCTTTCAGAAATGGTACGGTTAATAAGAATAGATATAGGATGAGCAATTGCTCTGGCTGCAAGTTGAAGGTATTCAGCTGGTAGGTTGTCATCAGAAAAGATTTCCCCATGAAACAAAACTCATCTCTATCCCTATTGAAGTGCAGTTTGTATAAATTGATGGGCAACAGGAACTTTACCCCAGGGCTGCCCCCTGTATCACTAATGGAAAGTGGGCAACACCTAAAATCTCTCTATCCTCAAGTAGGGTCCCCAATGAATTCACTATCTAATGACCCCAGAAATAATCAATATTTTATGAATAGTATTTAAATATAGATCTGGAAAAAGGACAGTGTAATTTTAAATATCAAATGGGGTTAAAGCCTAGGTTTAATATGGCCCATAAGGGCAGGTAGTCTAGTAGTCACCCACAATTCTGTAAGACTAATTGGAAGAAAGAGGATGGTCAGGAGGTGGGGAATCAAAAAGCATTAAAATATGAGTTAGAGCTCTTGTACATGTAATGCTAAATGCATTTTCAATAGTTTTATAAATGTTCTCTGCTGGACACTGGGACTTCTTAAAGGGCAAGGAGAAGGTGCTGTGAGTAGAACTGTTATCTCACAGCACTATTTTTTATTTGCTTCTCACCTTGGTAATTTCTATGTGGAGACTGCATGTCTTCACTTCCTTTGTGTGGGTTTTCTTCAGCTATTCCAGTCCTCACACATCCCAGAGATAGGAAGTAGGGGAACTGGTGACTCTAAATTATCTGTATTTTTACATGATGTTTATTGTGTGATTCAGAAGAAAGGCTTGGCAATTTCTATTCAACTTGTCTGCTAAACTGTGTGAATGCTGTTGGCTATTCATGGGATCACTACAGGAATCAGTTGCAGCCTGATGACATTAGTTGCTCTTTTTATATTGATATATAGTCGTATATTTTTATCACAGTATTGAATATCTCCCTTTTTTGGAAATACTGGTGAATGTAAATGAACTTGCTAAACTCTTCCCTGATCCCACACTTAAACACTAACTTTAATATTTGTACAAATATTTAATGCTATGTTTGTATGAATGTCTGGAATGGATGATGCCAGGAAGAAGCTGATTCGAGAGCTGTGGAGTTAAACATTAAGCATTGGGCTGAATGTCAGGAAATGGAACATGGGAGGTCCTTGGATGCTGCAGGATACAATGACGACAGAATTTAACATTAAGGCTTTGAGAGTAGGCATGGAAAGATGAAAGCATACATATAAACTCTGGTATTATTAATTTCCATTTTTTGATTTTGTACAAGAGCCACAATATGTGACATGGGGCATTATTACAGGTGTTGCTGTATTCATTAGTGTCTATGCTGGTGTGTTTGTGTGTGTGTGTGTATGTGTGCATCTATATACATATATATATATATATATATATATATATATATATATATATATATATATATATATATATACATATAGGAAATCCTCTACCCCTACCCCAAAGACACTAAGTGACAAAACACCTGAAGACGTAGCAAATTCCTTTAACAATTTCTTTACTGATACTATACAATCCTTAGCTAACCAACTACCATCCACCAACTCCATTAAAACAGAAAACTTAAAGTCGGAATCAACCTTTAAATTCCAACCTGTCCCTACTGCATATATATGTTCCTTACTGAAGAAACTAAAACCAACTACTCCCTCTGCAGACCTTCTCCCAGCAGAATACTTACAAATAGCAGCAGATGTCATAGCGTACCCCATCTCAATACTAATCAATAGAACCATAGCAGAATCCACAATCCCATCAATATGGAAAGTATCCCATGTCATCCCTCTCCACAAAGGAGGCCTATCTACTGAGCTATCAAATTATAGGCCCATAGCAATACTGTCTCCATTGGCCAAAATCATGGAGAAGTGTATACACAAACAACTCCTTCACTATCTTACCATGAACAAATTACTAACAGACACACAACATGGTTTTAGACCCCATCATAGTACAACCACTGCTCTTCTCTCTTTCACCGACACTATCAATCACAATCAAAAAGACAAAAAAATATCCTCAGCATCATTTCTTGACCTATCAAGGCCTTGATATGGTGAACCACCAGCTACTACATCAGACACTAGAAAATCTCCAACTAGACAAACAAGTTCTAGATTGGTTTCATGGCTATCTCTCTGATAGGAAACAAGTACTTTGGCATACTAAACTTTCCAACCTCCTACCCAATACTATAGGAGTACCCCAAGGATCTATACTGGGGCCTCTTCTGTTTACTATTTTTATAAATGACCTGTATAAAGCCATCCCTGAAGCAACCTGCATTCAATATGCAGATGACTCGACATTAGTCTGTGCTGACACTACCCCTGACAACCTATTATCCAAAACCCAAACATGTTTCAGGGCAGTAGAGAACTGGCTATTAGGACGTAAATTGATCCTTAACCCAAACAAAACCAAATTACTACTCTTCCAACCCACTCAAAAGATCACACCTCTATCCTTTTCTATTCAATCCAAAAATGGGACTGTCATCTCTCCAGACTCCTATACCAAACTATTAGGAGTTTCCATAGATAACAGACTCAGATTCAATATCCATATGAATCAGACCATCAAAACCGTTAATAAAAACTTGGGTCTCTATACGGATCAAATCTTTTCTAACCCCAATAGCGAAAGTGACAATGGCCTGCTCACATCAACTCTCTACCCTCCTGTATGCCTCCCCTATACTTACTAATCTTAAAACAGCGGAAATAAACAAACTTACACGCTGTTATAATCAGATTGCTAGATTTGCAACAGGAATGCCCTATAGAACACACCACTGTGTTAACCTAAGAAACTTAGGTTGGTTAGAACTCACTAACCTGCTACAGCAGACCCAACTTATGGAAGCATATAAAATCCTGAACCAACCTGACAAAACTCCAGCTGAATAACTTAATAAGGCCCTATAATAATCTCAGTAGTCTGTTCTCCAGTAAGCTACTAGTCCAAACAGTCAAAGCAAACAATGTAGGTGGTGACTCACTTTTTAGCAATGCCATTGGCAAAATATGGAACTCCCTTCCTCCCAGCCTTTCCTGCACTTCCTCCCTATGCGTTTTCAAAAAAAGGTTAAATCAACATCTAAAGTTATATTGGCTCTGTCAATGCTCAAGTCCTGACTAATCCCCTCTCTCACAAGTATAGATACTTCCCTAGATGCATCCCCCTCGCTTTTACTTCTTTCTCTCTCCTCTAAACTGAAATGGTTAGACTAGATGGAGAATCAGCATGCTAGAAGTAGTATTAATATGTTTGTACCCCTGATATTGTTTATGATCAACTTATTTTTTTTACTACATCTCCTTTGTACCATTTTCTAGTATAGGAAACTAATTTGTTTTTTTTTCTTTAGTTCCATGTATTGTTTTGTTACTGAGTCCTATGTATTATCTAAATGCATTATATTAATTCACTGTGGAGCTTTTCTCCCCGGGCCTCCGCTGAAAATGGACATGTATCCAGTCGGACTTTCCCGGTCAACAAATGTGAAATAAAATAAAATAAAAAAAAAAATGTATATATATCTGTATAAGCAGAGACACACACGCTTCTTTATATATATATATATATATATATATATAGATATCAAAAAAACTATGTTAAATAAAGTACTGAAGCCGCCACAGCTAAAATGTCAATAAACTTTAATAGAGATAAAGATAAGTGCTTTCAGGTTATCTTTATCTGTATTAAAGTTTATTGATGTTTTAGCTGTGGCAGCTTCAGTACTTTATTTAACATATTTTCTTTGGCATATATTTGAGTACCTCGCCTTGATGACCACGTTTTTAAATTTGCTTTGGATATACCCCAAAATGTCAGTGTATTAAAATCGACCAATGTATATCACGAAGTAGAAGTAGTTAGAGCATATGACTTCCTTTAATTCAGACACAAACTAGTGATACAGTCTTACTTGATCAAAAACAACATTGCAAACCGGTTCCGCTTGCTGGTGTCAATCTAGACTGTATCACGTGTTTGTGCCTGAGTTAAGGTAAGTCATGCTTTAACTACTTCTGCTTCATGATATACATTGGTTGATTTGAATACACTGAAGTTGTCGGTGCTGGTTCATGGGTGAAGTAGTCATATTTACTGTACCGGGCACTGATGTTGGTTCGTGCACCAATTAGAGTTTACAAGTATATATATATATATATATATATATATATATATATATATATATATATATATATATATATACATGTATATATATATATATATATATATATATATATATATATATATATATATATATATAAATATATATACATAAATATATATACATAAATATATATATTTAAATACATCAAATACTACTTTTTTAGACCCAAATTGATCACATTATGCATGTCGACATGCTGCTATGCATGCACCAAGAATTAATTCTCTCAACAAAACCTAGTACCTAGTACCGAGGAGATGCAGTTTTCCAGCCTTTAGGGTAGTCGGCACTGTCCTTAAGGAAGAAGAAACCAAGAAAAAGGGAAAACTAGCACTGGAATGATATCAGCAAATGATGTGCTAAAATAAACAATTGTCATAAATACTAATGTAAGAGCTGTGTTAAAGATCACCTTGCATTCTTACTACAATCAAGATCTGACAAAGCTCTCACAAGCATGAAAACACTCCTCTTTTGTTTTTACTTAATAAACCACGGGTCAAACAAGCAACACCAGCTTGAATACAGTTTTTGTGTTTCTAGGAGCTAGTTAGAGCTCTTACACTTCTATGTTTTGCTTTTATATTGACACTAAGAGGAAGAAGAGCAATCTTTTATAATAGAGGGCCTTACAGAAACAGATGCTTGGTGCCAGAGCCATGGGCTCAAGCTCAATGCTCAATGCCAAGAAATGTATTGTTATCCCCTTTGGGAAAAAACATGTATCCATGAATTACCATATAGGTGGCAGTACACTAAACACAGAAAGTGTGATAAGAGACTTAGGGACACAGGTGGACAGTGGTCTCACCTTCGATAACCACATCGCCACAACAGTCAGGAAATCCTTCTATGTGGCACACCTCATCACGAAGGGCTTTTCATCCAGAAAAAAGGAGGTCATTGTCCCACTGTACTCATCCCTCATTAGACCCATTATAGAATAGCGCCCCAGCGCCCATCGGGGTATGTACCTCTCAAGACATCTGCAACAACTGGAAAGGCCTCAGAAATACCTCACTAAAAGAATCACAGGCCTAAAGCAGATGCCCCACGCTGACCTTAAAAACTCCAGCTATACTCTGTCGCATATCATCTACTCAGAGGCGATCTCTGCTTAACATACAAGGCCATGTCAAACCCAGAGCTGTTGGACATGCTACACTTAAGAAATCCCAATCCTCAGAGCTACATGCTCCAGGGATCTAAACCTTGTCATCACAATAAACAAAACATGCTGGAGGGATAGGTTCCTGACCCAGAGACTCCCCAGACTCTGGAATAGATTGCCATACATGTCAAGCAGAGTGCCTCTTTGGACCTCTTCAAGAGGAACCTTGACGATTGGATGGGAGAAAGGAAATTCACCCCAGGGATCACGTCAGTCGCCCTGCTAGACAGGGGTCCAGGAAAGTAAATAATGTGGGAAGAAATAGCCAGGGAATTGTTATGACTAGGCTTGTATAGGCCCTAGGGCTGATAGCCTAGTACCAACCTATGAACCTATAGAAACTTCAGATTTATATTTAGTTGTAATTTGGTATCCTGAACTTATTCTCTGTGGTGTTGTTTTCTCTTCCTTTCATTACTACTTTGCATCTGTTTGCCATATTTAGATACTATACATTTAACTGTATTAGTTGCAGCATTTCTCTCTAGGTCTCCTATATAAGTGAGCTTGAAAACTGAAATAAACCAGCCTATTTGAAAGAAAGGTAGTCTCTGGGATATATACCTGTCTCTACAGTAGGTCCTATTTTATCAAAGTCAAGGCTTATGTCTTTAGAATGGATAATTTTGAGGTCCATCAGAGAGGGATTTGATGATGTCTTGATAGATCTACCCTCAACAACTTGTAGTATTGATATATATATATATATATATATATATATATATATATATATATATATATTGAAATTTATGTGTACAAGCATATATGAATGTGCATATATCATGTGTGTGTGTGTGTGTGTGTGTGTGTGTGTGTGCATGTATCTATCTATCTATTAATCGACTAACATTCATTCATTAATTGGCTCATATATAACCAGCATAGCAGACAATGAAAGTGCTATGACCATTTACCATTTACTGCATGCTATCACCATCCTGAGCTTCTGTGTTCTTTCCTGCATATCCATATCAGCAATGCTGTATGTGCTTACCCCACTGGCTGCACAGTAGCAAGGGCCGCCTTAATTCAGGCCACCACAAGCTCATGATCCAACAGAATTTTAGTTTTACATTTTTGCGGGGGGGGTGGGCTGTGACCCTGCACCCCACACCCCCTGCAAATTAAATATAGCAACTCTGAGATCATATTACTTTGACGGAAATGGAAGTTGCACCCACTACTCTGCGTGACCTAGGCGGTGGGGTATGCATGTACACTATCACCTACATACTGTATCTAAGGGTAGGTGATGTAGCTTTTGGCAGTTATTTCATTTAACTGTAGTTCCCTTCCAAAGTATCATGGCGGAAGTCCTACCCATTCACCACTTTCAAATCAGGGTATTTTGGTGCCTAAAACTGCCATTAAAATTTAAAGCTGCAGTGCTCCATAAATCCAGGATATTATATTTGCATGCTTTTTTCCATCAGATGTATTTAAAACGTCTGCTACCTTACTAATATTATATGAATTATGTGATTTTTTTCCCAGCATTAACAGAACAGTTTAATAAGAATACATGTTAACTTGTATGAATTGCTGATACTGATATGGAGATGGTTGCTTACTAGTGTTATCATTTTATTCCTTTCATGAGACTGTCTGTTTAGGTTAAGTTTAAGCTACACTTTTGATATTCTCTGTAACATCTTAAATAGTCAACACTGAAAAGTTAAATTTAATTAAAGAAAATTTAAGGTAACTAAACATTTTAAATGCCAGGACCCACAAGAGAAAGTCCCAAAATGCGGGAACTGAATGGCCAAAGAACAGACTATGACAAGATGTCATTTCTCTGAATATTCCCTTTCCTCTGAGGTTGGCAATTTTGGAGTAGGTATATATAAGTTTGTGGGGTATGGGGAGCTTGGACCAAACACAGGAGGTGCAGTTCGGGGTTTTCACCCTCTGCCAAAAGAAGTTTAAAGGAGATAAGCGATTTTCAAGATTGGCTCTTCTCTGGGTTTTCAGTTCTTTTTGGGGGAGTTCGGCACTCAGCATTTCAATTGTCAGCATTTCAAGCAGCCAAATTTAATTTAAATTGTAATTATTGTTTCCTCATTTACCATTATTAAGTCTCATATAAGAAATAGTGAAACACAGTTATTTATACATTCTTTGTATGTTAATTTGCTTACCATCCTGACTTGCTGTTTAGGTTTTCACCAGCATTTCCTAATGGAGCTTTGCAGATTGGTCTCATTTATTTGTAGGTATGTACCTCTCAGCTACCTCTGATTTTGTAGCACATCCATGATTTTTATCTCATATGTTTGTATTGGCCTTTGTAACATTTTTGATTTTCTAATAAATTACTGACAATTACAATAAACTAATAATACCAGACATTATAGTTTCATGCTTATTTATTTATTTTTATTTATTTTACATTTTTTTTACCAGGATAATCCTTTTAAGTGGAGGCCTGGGGAAAAAAGATGCATTACATTCCCAAAAAATTGCAATCTAAATGTCTCCAGTAGATACAGCATCGGTAGCATGTCAATAACAAAAATTTCAATGTACAATATCTGGCAGAGTTACAAACTTAGTAAGCATAGTTAGAGTTTTGATGAGTGGGTAATAAGGTTCAGCTAGACAGGGAAAGAAACATCCATTTGGGTCTAGCAAGTAGGTAACAAGGTCTTTGCTAGTAAACAGTAATAATAGTACAGAATAGAGGAAACATGCAATATGAAATGATAGAGGAGGGAAAAGCTGGCAGTGGGAGTTTAAGTTGGTACAATAGGAGCTTTAGAGTAGCACTACAGTGGAGTCTAGTCATAGACTAGAAATAGTACTGTACACGAGGTGTTGTAAACTGTGGAAGGTTGTCAGTAATTGAGAGGGACAGAGGGGGCAGGTCTAGGAAGGTACAGTGGGTGGGATAGAAAAAAAGGAGAGAGGGTGAAAAGCTATTAGATAAATTCAAAAGGGCTAATTTGAGAGAAAGAGGGTGAAAGTGGAGTTAGGAAAGGAATGATACATCATCGAGGGTTGGTACAGGAGCAGAGAGATTTGTTGGTGAGGTGTCCTCTCAGTGTTAAGTTGCACCCAACCATGTAGGTGCAGCAACACCATGGTATAAGTATAACAGATAAATAACCTCATAAGGGGGAGTGTCATGCATGCTGTTAGCTTATTGGAGCTCTGGGGCCTGTGTTTGCCCTTAGCTAAGCACAGCTAAGGATGGGGGTGTGTGTCTGAAGCTGTCTAGCAGTGTTTAGATTGCCTAAACCGGTGTGCGTGCCATGCACTGGGTTTTAAACCAAAAAAAAAAAAAACACAGGAAATAGCAGCTCTGTTCACATATAGCCTCGGGGCTTAAACTGGAAGGCAATGAGAAGGGAATACAGCAGTAGGAAGGCAATCAAGGAGAACTAGCATAGCTGGCAGGTGAAATGTATCAGAATCAGCCAATTACACATGCAGCAGCCCAGCCCAGCATACTACTATAAACTATGCAAACACCTTTCACTCTGGTTTTGCCCACAAACTCTACAGCACTGGTCTACACAAACGGGGAAATTTTACTTGACAAAACTAACAAAATGTTAGGGGCTGCTGTTGCTCTCATATGTCATTATATGGAAGAGACTGTGGGTGGTGAGGCTGTGAATGCTGATGACCAACCCACAGTGAGAAGGAGGAGAAGAGTGTACAGACTCAGGGTAACCTACCAGGGGTTACATGAGCTGGAGATAGTGGAGCGTTATAGGGTGGACAGGGACATTTTACACCAAATTGCTGAGCTGTGTCGGCCATACCTCACACACATATCCAACAGAGGGGAGACCATCCCAGTGGATACCAAGGTATGTGTAGGGTTAAGAATTCTAGCCACAGGTACCTTTCAAAGGCAGACTGGGGATATCATGGGGATCTCACAGGCATCAGCATCCAGGGTACTCCACCAGTTCCTGGATGCCATGTCAGCACATGCCAGTGAGCACATATATTTCCTCAACACCTGTGAGCCGTTGGCTAGCAATATGCATCTCTTCCACCAAATAGCAGAATACCCTGAGGTAGTGGGTGCTATAGATTGCATGAACATACACATCAAAGCACCAACCGGCAAGTGGGGTAGGGTCTGCATAACCTGCAAAGGCTTCCCCTTCATCAACTGCCAGGTCATGTGCGATGCCCAGGGCATTACCTTGAATGTGTGTGCTGGCAGCCCTGGAAGCTATCATGACTCCCACATCTGGCATATGACACAGCTGTACCAGAAATTTGCCAGTGCGGACATCCCATATGGCCACCTATTGGGGAATGCTAGTTACGCACTGAAGCCGTGGCTGATGATACCCATCAGAAATGCACACACACCTGAACAAGAACTCCATAATGAGGCACACACACAGACCAGAATCATAACAGAACATGTGTTTGTGATGCTCAAGTCACGGTTCAGGTGCCTGACATATCTGGTGGAGCCTTGCAGTACTTTCCAGCTATGAGTACATAAATGTTCATTGTATGTGATATGCTACACAATATGATCATGTGGAAACAGCTTCAGCAGATACAGCACAAGGCAGGGCCACAAAGTCCCCCACCATTGCCAAGGCCATCACAGGCACAGAGGGACTCGGAGGAGGAACAACCTGAGCCTGCCCATGTTGGCAGAAGGAGGCATGCCCAGTATGCCCAGGCTTTGGCAAAGAAGCAATGCATAGCACATACACTGACACTGTCCGAACCCAGGGAATGACACCTCTCTCTGACTCGCACATACAGTAAAAGGGATGCCAAACATGGCACTACCTGTGCTTTACCGTGTATAGGGAGTGTACTATGTGCATCTGACATAGTCAGCCCTCCAGCACCATCCTCAATACTGGCACAGCCACAAGGTAAGTCACTTTTCCTATCAATTGCTGAATGGAGTAGTATGTTCTACTAGTTGTGTCTATGGTATGGATGTCAGAATGCAAGGGAATTGGGTGGCTGAATGGGATGGCAGCAGACAGTGAACATCTACATGGGCAGCATGAAATCCATAACAAATACTGGTGTTAACAAACTAGGCAGTACTAGATAAGGTGACAAATCCCACTGCAGTACATGTGGTGGTCCAAATGTGTGTCCATAGGATACACACATCCATGCCAGTGAGGCTCACATACCCAACACCAGCCTCAGCC
>NC_056737.1:1266805651-1266813151 GCF_019279795.1 Protopterus annectens
TTGCAGTCCTGGTCAATGTGTGATTGTTGGTATAGCAGAGCATTATCATGGATTTCAGCAAGTACAATATCCAATGTGGGATGTGGATGCTGGGTATACAGTTTTTACACCATGGTACCCCCAGTACATGTTCCAAGGTCTACTGTATGAGGACCACTGTCACCATCAACCATACAGGTAACTGATTACACTATCCAGCCCAGTGATGCATGTGCTGTGTGCAAATTCTCTGTAACCGAATGGACTCACTGACAAGGTAGTTATCACTTCTAAACCCAAGTCTGTCAGATGTGCCTATGACTGTTATGTGTTTGTCAATGTGTATATGACAGTATGTCATACTATGTATTGTTACTTAACACCCAGTACACCATTACCATGCTGTACAAGGCCTGGTGATGTTCTTCACTTAACAAGAAACTCGGGACACACCTCATCCTAAAAGCTGTGTGGTGTGTGCAATTAAGGCCTAACACATTACTAGCAGTAAGTACCTAGGTAGGAGTTCTACTCTCAGTGTTTCCAAGTAAGTGTGTGTGTGTGTGTGTGTGTGTGTGTGTGTGTGTGTGTGTGTGTGTGTGTGAGTGTGTGTGTGTATGTATGTGTGTGTGTGTGCGTGTATGTGAAGGAATCTACTTCAGTTTGCAGAAAATACATGTAGATGTGTAAATGCCCTCTTCTGCTGTGTTGCGGTGTGGACAGCACCCCTCCTGTAGTGCTGGTGCTGGTACTGCCACTAGGGTAGTGGCTGTGACTTGTTGCACATCCACATAGACCTCCACCTGTTGATGTTGCTGACCTAGGTCCACATGGCTGACACTCTACTCCCACCATATGCTCTAACACAGACACCACACAGTCGAGGATTCTGACCATCTCACCCAAACGTCTATCCAAGACCTCTGCAAACTAACGGTGGGCACCTGCAAGATCACGGATTTTGTCAAGTACAGCAGAATGAGTAGCCCACTGGGGCCTCAGAATCTGTCTGGTATAATGTTCCATACATGCCTGTGCCTCCATGATGGCCCAAAACATGCTTATAGTGACACCTTCTGTGGCACTTCTGCCAGGGGCATGATGGCCAGCAGCCCTCCTATGAGCACCGCTGTACATCTGCCTATGTGGTACCTCACTGGTCATCTGGCTATAGCTGCTGTGTACAGGCACACTTGTCATAGTCCACACTGTCCTGTCCCATGCCACCACCCGCCAACTGTCCCTCATCTATGGCCACTGGTGTGGCACAGGCATTGTGACTGTCTGCAGGGTTTGGGTGGATAAAAGTGGGATGTCCACCAATGGCACAGTTTCATCCACTGACAACCCTGCCTGCGGGACACACCTCATCCTAAAAGCTGTGTGGTGTGTGCAATTAAGGCCTAACACATTAGTAGCAATGAGTACCTAGGTAGGAGTTCTACTCTCAGTGTTTCCAAGTAAGTGTGTGTGTGTGTGTGTGTGTGTGTGTGTGTGTGTGTGTGTGTGTGTGTGTGTGTGTATGTGTGTGTGTGTGTGCGTGTATGTGAAGGGATCTACTTCAGTTTGCAGAAAATACATGTCTCAGGAGATCATTTGTCCAAGAAGTGACTGGCAAAAGATAACATTTCAAAGAAATCATCTTGTGGAAATTCATTCCATCCAAACTAGTAGTAGATGTGTAAATGCCCTCTTCTGCTGTGTTGCGGTGTGGACAGCACCCCTCCTGCAGTGCTGGTGCTGGTACTGCCACTAGGGTAGTGGCTGTGACTTGTTGCACATCCACATAGACCTCCACCTGTTGATGTTGCTGACCTAGGTCCACATGGCTGACACCCTACTCCCACCATATGCTCTAACACAGACACCACACAGTCGAGGATTCTGACCATCTCACCCAAACGTCTATCCAAGACCTCTGCAAACTAACAGTGGGCACCTGCAAGATCACGGATTTTGTCAAGTACAGCAGAATGAGTAGCCCTCTGGGGCCTCAGAATCTGTCTGGTATAATGTTTCATACATGCCTGTGCTTCCATGATGGCCCAAAACATGCTTATAGTGACACCTACTGTGGCACTTCTGCCAGGGACATGATGGCTAGCAGCCCTCCTACGAGCACCACTGTACATCTGCCTATGTGATACCTCACTGGTCATCTGGCTATAGCTGCTGTGTACAGGCACACTTGTCATAGTCCACACTGTCCTGTCCCATGCCACCACCTGCCAACTGTCCCTCATCTATGGCCACTGGTGTGGCACAGGCATTGTGACTGTCTGCAGGGTTTGGGTGGATAAAAGTGGGATGTCAACCGATGGCACAGCTTCATCCACTGACAACCCTGCCTGCGTCTCATCATGCCTATCATCATTGTCAGAGCCTGTATGGACACTAACATCAGTCTGCCTGCAGGAGGGACCCTGATCCACCTCGCCACCTGTGAGGGGAAAACAAAAAATGTAATTTAAGACCTGTACGTTATTGCGCGCACACACATACAAACACACACACACACACACACACACACACACACACACACACACACACACACACACACACACACACACACACACACTTACAGGTGAGGTGCCACAAACATATTACACAGACCTCTCATTACCCAACAGTCAACATGCATGACATATGGCACTCAACAGCATGCACTGCAGCTATACTCAGTCCTTGTTACCAACATTATACATCTTTGTGATGCATAAGTTCTGTTAGTAGGTGATGCCCCTTCCCCTGGAACACACTACACCCACATACACAGTATTGCTGTGCACCTGTACAGCATCCTGGCATGCACTGTACACCATACCTCATGAGTGTACACACCATTGCTGAATGTGTATATGTGTGGCAGTTATGTTTGCTTTGTTGCTCACAGCCCCTATGTGTTTGTCTGACACATACCTTGGATGATATGAGGACAGATGGCAATAGTTAATGCCTGGCCTCTGATTTGTATATCTCATCATCAGAACTGCAGTATGAGCATTAAAATCAGATTACACTGACAACCTTCAAAGCTTACTGTGGTTATGAAGAGTGTACACACCCTTGTTGATATCCCAGCTTCTACCATGATATGCAATGGGGCCACGATACTGCGTATGTTAACATTACACACACCTGATATGTGCAATCAAATGCAGTATTAAACAAGTGTGTTAGTCGTGCAGATGCTGATTGAGCTGCATACAATATGTGGGTTGCATAAGAGTGCACACCCTTAACACAATGGTTTGTTGCAGCACCTGTTAAGTGAACTACATCAGTCACTATTCCTGGAAGGGGTATACTAGCATGGCCCATCTTCACTTGCCATTATTTGGTCACTCCAACCTACAAATGTCCCCCAACTCTGCTGGATTGCAAGGTCAGCTCATGTGCACAGCCCTTGGAGGTCACACAGTGCCTTCACTATTGCTGTGGAGTCAGGGTTATGTCTGGCACAATTCATGACCTTGACTGTGTTTAGATTCAGCCATTCTTAGTGAGCTATAGATGTATGCTTCAGTTCACTGTTGTGTTTCAGGATGACACCCCTCCCCATCCTCAGCCTTAATGCAGATGCTTGATAACTATGGGCCACACATGAGTGTCATTTTGCAGTGTTCTAAATTCAGAATGCCATGTCTACCTGCCTAGTTCCTGCTAATGAACAGCAAACCTAAAGGTGTACACTGGCACCAGAAAGGTAAAAATGGGGATGGTGGGCCTGAGGTGGAGTGAGGTTTTGCTTGTACACCACATGCATCTTTATTAATACTGTCTGTACATTTCAGTCTTGGTCTCAGTACACCATTACACATTGCAACACATGCCTTTGTGAGACTTGATGTTATGCATATGCTACCTGTAGAGTGCCCTAGTTGATATTTCCTGTGGAACAACTTTTCCATATGATTACCCTAACCCATAGGCCACACTTATGCAAATTCCAGGCAATTGTCAACACAGGTACTGCACAGGAAGTACTTGCTACACATTCCTGCAAGTCCCTCAGTGTTGCTGCATGTTTCATGGCAGCCTCCATGACCAGTTTGCAACATGTGTTGTCATCTGTCTTGGATGGGCATCTGTTTATTTTCTGCATTAATGTTGTCCCATACTTCATACACACATACATGACTGTCTGCACTGTTTGCCATGGCATATGCAATGGCGAGCTAAGGCTACTTCTCTCACTCCTGTTACCTTTCAGATATGGGATCCATTCCATGGTTTGTAAGATTTGTGCAAGCCACGGCTGCCTCTGTTGCAGGTGAGTGGGCAAATTGTCATGGATATACTTCTTGGACAGCAGACCATTACTTGGTGTGACATTGAGGCCCTATACTTGATGGAAGGTGTGTATTCAAAAAGAGTGAATTCTGTCAGTACCTCAAAAGCTGCTTCCACAATATGTTATTTGGTGTGTGCACACATATGCTTCCAGTGTTTGTTAAGGTACGGATTCCCCATATTTGTTGTCCTAATATAGGATTCCATATTACACACTCATTGCTCATGTTAGGATCACATTACAGGTTGTAAAAGGTGTGGAATCTGGTATTGTGATTTGCTGTTGTTTAGATCAGGAAAAGTTGACATTGTAATAGTGGTGTATACACTGTTGTAGCCACTGTATAAGGGTAATGTTTCAGACATGTCCCTACTGTAGGCCATTTGTCCCACCATTATGTTCATCTCTGTCCACACATCTTGCACTGACAGGTTGTTAGGTATACTGCAGGACTCTTACATACCCTTCAGATATGTCACCATGGTGACCACTGATGCATTATGGGTAGGTGTGTTAAATGTGTGCATGGAAAATACCATGGCCATAACATGGCCGGTGTATTGGGAAACCTGAACAAAACAACTCCATACTCACCAGCTAGCTGCCCAAGTTGTATACCAGAGGGGCCTACATAGTTGTGTGAGATATGTAATATCAGTAGCCACACCTGTGGCATTGGTACAGGGTGGGAGCAGCATTCCAGTACATCAACAGTACAAACCCACAATACTAGAGATTATGCACATCTGTTCATTACTACACTGCAGCAACAGACTATGTTATCTGACATATGCATGAAGATACTTTACAGATGAAGATGGATAAGCAACAGTGGTCTACTAAAGTGCCCAGGGGCCTTACCTGCACACTCCTTGTTCATTGTGTGGGTGGCCCCTACCTCCACAATGCTATCTTCAGGTTCCTGGCTTGGCTGGTGTACAGGTGTCCCAAGTCTGGTGAGGAGCTCCTCAGCATGTGTCAGTGGGGGCTGGATGGCATGACCCCCACCTGTGGCTAGCTGGTCCCTCCTAACTGCAGCAGCATGTTGATGGGTGTGGTGGATAGGATCAGTACAATGATGTTGCACCTGCTCATAACTGCAGTTATGCAGGCTGACATCATTTACCCTGTGCTCATTCCACAGGGCAGTTCTCTCCTGCAGGTCATGGGCCCTGTGTCCAAATAGGGCTCCATGATGTAGTACAATGAAGTTTATAATTACATCATTTTCCTGGGGTGTATATGCAGGGAGCTGTTCATGTGGCATTGTATCTAGAAGACATAAACAGGAAAAAAAGGTCAGAGGACCTCATACTGCAAGGATATAAAAGTTGTTAATTGACATCTCTCTCTCCCCCCACCATATCTGTAACAATAATCTAAACACACAAATCAATGGCTTTGTTTACACCAAACCTACTGTTGGGACATATATCCCAACAAATATTGAAATGTGTTTCTATTCATGTTCCATGTTGAAATACTATCATTGGTGGTGTATTGCTATCAATGTAACCTGCATGCCTTTGCAATGGCCACTGTGGTTCCATATAAGCATGTGTTATGTTTGCTATGCAACTGTTCCAAATCTGGTGTTTTTGGCTAATGGAAATATCTATGCATGCTGTTATAACTAATTCTGGATTGTGCTGATTATTACTAACCCACATATGTTCTAAAAGTGCAACACAATAACATGTTTGGGAAATCATTCCCAGCAGATCCACCTCTCCCACCTCATCTGGCTATGGCACTGGGCTCCAGCATGTCAGCGACCCACCCTGGGACCTCCTCATCTGCTGGTCCTGCACTACCTTCAGGTGGAACTACCTCAGAGGATGGGGCTCATCCCCCCTTGGACCAGGCACAGACAGGATCCTGTCACCTGAAGTCAGGTACAGGGTCTGGTGTGTATAGGGAGCTCCGCAGAGAATTGGGAGATCTGCTACACCAGCTTGAGGGCCTTATGGCATAATTAGAGGGTCAGCCTGCCCCTCCTGCTCAGCCCCCAGCACAGCCACCTTCAGGGTGGTGAAGGTGCAGTAGTGACTGCCCACGGGTGGGAACCTCAGTCCCACTGTTTCCATTTGGGGACTCATGGGCTTCCAATTTCCAAACATCCCTCCCCGTCTAAGGTGTTTACCCCCTGCATGTGTCATATACCACCCCTGTATGCTGTATTGTCTGTCTTTCAACCCAACCTACCTCCCCAAATATACCTACTATCCCTTCCCAACATCCCACTTTCACCTTAAAAAAAAGGGCAATCTGTTCCCAAAAAGAATTTCGCAGCATACATAACTGTCCATTTCATGTTGTCGCCTCATAGCAAGATGTTGTCCCGTTCAATTCTCAGCTAGAGCGTCTTCTGTGCGGAGGCATACATGAATGGGGCGTGCCTTCGTTGAAGGTTGTACATCAGGGCTGCTAACCCGGTATGTAAAAATCCTCTACCGATTATTAGAGGACCGGAGTTCCACTGTGGCGACCCCTAACCGGGAAAAGCCAAAAGATACAAACAAACAAACATAACTGTCCATTTCACACCTGTTTACAACTGCTTAAAGGTGCCTTAATCATGCTGTATCCAACAGCCCTTGTTTTGCCCAGCAGAAAAAAAAAAAAAATATCAATCCTTAAAAGTGTCAAACCCAGGACACTGCACACCATAGCCACAACAATTTTCCTCTAAGCCATTTGAGCTGTAGATATGGGGGATGTTTTTTCAAGCATATCATGCAGCACAATCATTCAACAGTAGGGAAATGTATTTAAATATATATATATATATATATATATATATATATATATATATATATATATATATATATATATATATATATAAATATGTGTGTGTGTGTGTGTGTATGTAGACATACATGTGTGTGTATATATATATATATATATATATATATATATATATATATATATATATATATATATATATATATATATATATATAGTTACATAGTGTATTCAGACATTGGATCCACACTCTGAAGCTCCTTCCTCCACAGCTGAACTGTTCTGCATTGCTACAAAACCGAGCATCACATGTAGACAAAGCTTAACATTGGGGGGGCTATATAGGGACAGATCATAGATATGCCTATTACAAACTTATGAAGTTTGTGCATATAGAATATCGAGAACTCCTCTGGCAATTAAAGTTAGATGCTGGGAGACCCCCTGGGCTCAACGGTTTGATCAGTATCAAGCCGCTATTG